>NW_026731638.1:480000-575000 GCF_028476545.2 Physella acuta
AATTTTTATTTATATGAATAAACTTGAAAATTATTTTAAAAGATGTAATTATAAACATTTTTTAAAAACATTTAGATTTAATTTTACACACATGTAGAACATAAGCTTTACTGGCAGGGCGTGAAAGTTGCTATACAAGAAAGTACAATGCTTGTATGGTACGAGACATTCGCTCATACTTTCTATGTTATGTCGGTTTAGCTTATGCTCTTTGTAATGTATTTATATATTAAGTTTAAGTCCTTTATAATGCATTGATATATTAAACTACCCGAGTCAAAAACCAACGAACTCTACTTCAATCGCTAGGCCAAAAGATACTGTTTTTAAAGTGCAAGAAGCTAAGTAATGCAACAATACTGGGCTATATTTATCCCGTCTCTTACGAATGAGCGATACTTTCTAAAAATATATTTGATCGAATTTATGGACTACTACGTTGACTATGGATGAAATTACAACCCATATTCTCCAAGACAGAGAAACAATGTGTGTTGTAATCGTTGACGATAGCACACAGAAGCAAGTTGGTCTGAGTCTTGAACGTTTAATGACGGTCAGGGGCGTAGCGAGGGGGGGGGGGGGCGGGGGGGTGCGGACCGCACCGGATGACACCATTTAGGGGGGTGACACCAAGGCAAAAAATAGCAAAATATATAGAGAGAAAAACTTGAGGGGGGTGCAAATCAAAAGTTTGCAGGGGGGGGGGGGTGCAAATCGAAAACTTGAGGGGGGGGATGCAAATCGTAAGTTTGAGGGGGGGGGTGCAAATCGAACATTTGTCCCCGGGTAGGGTCGCTACGCTTCTGGGGGGTCGACACTATTAAATGCCGCACCGGGTGACACCCGACCTCGCTACGCCACTGATGACGGTGACCATTATCGTTCACGTTAGATAACCTTCAACATATCGTCACTAAAATGGGACTCAACATACAGAATCGGATAACTGTAGTGGGTCTTATCATAATCAGAGTGACCTTTGATCTCTCTTATCTAGTCGTATTTTATGGTCATATTCCCATTAGAAATTATCACATTTAAAAAATTATCACTTTTACACTTCTGTTTGGCGCTGAGAAAAAAAATATCTTAAAAATCAAAGAAAGTTAAAATCTTTGGAATCTTACGGTTTCGGGGGTAGGTGGAGTAGAGTTCACTTTTTTTTCAATGACCTCAGCAAATGAAAGGAACATGTAATCAGCACAATAACCGATATCTTTTACTCTCCCCAAGTTGAATCAGGTACCCATTAGGGCTGGGTGAACTCAGATTCTTTTTTGTTCCAATGTGGCTTGATTTTAAAATCATACATATTCGGGGGATCGAGGTTGTTTTACGCATATTGTTATATGTTATAGCTACACACTAGTAGCACTTGCATATGGCGTTATCTCAAAAAAATAAAAAATTGGACATCTGTGGTTTATCACGTGTCGTCTTCGACCAGCGTATATTCACCTTTATACTTACTGTGATGACGCAAGGTTGCGTCGGAGAGGTCAGGTAGATAGCAGAAACAGGCTATAGCGAGTTGGTCAGACAGAGACCAATAAAAATACGTGAACTGACCGGTCACGTGGGACGGTCAGCTGACCACTGAGGCGTGGGTCAGTAGAGAGATTAGCGGCAGTTGATAGGTAGCTAGCGAAGAGTAGAGAAGGTGTTAGGAAGCGGTCAGAGACGGTCGAGATATGTAGGGCTAGATAACAGTTGATAATTAGTGAAGAGAGCGGTCAGATAGGTAGATCTAGGAAACGGCGGACAGTAGTAGTAGTAGTAGAGAGTATAGAATAGGCTAGTTAGTTAGAAACTTGATTTTATAATTTTAATAAATAACATTTTATACAGGATCTTGTGTCATTGGATTCGTTTCGCCTCTTAAAAATCCTTACACTTACCTGAGCTGTAATTGGACTGCGTCAGATTACACTGTGTCTGTAAGGACACATAATCATGCGTACATTCTCCAACCAATGTCTTGACGCCAGCGTTGGTCACGTAATATCTCATGGCGGTCTCGTTATGGTGTCCGATACACCTGAACGAAAACGAATGCTGCTCTGCTACAGTTTTGAAGACGCTGGTTATCTCCGATGGCTCACAAGCTGAATGGTCAGGGAAATATTTGTTGGGAACGTGAAATCAACAGCTATTATTATAATTATTTTACCCTGACAATAAAACCACTCAGTGTATTTGTTTTAAATCAACATATAAACAGAGGCATAGCGACCCTTCCCGGCGCCCGGGGACAAACTTTCCATTTGGCGCCCCCCCCCCCCCCCCTCGGGAGCTAATTCGATTTGCACCCCCCCCCCCCTCGAACTGTTTATAGTGCAAAAATGCAGCTAAAATGACATTTTAATTTGTTTTTACAACCCATTTTGGCGCCCCCTAAGGTCGACGCCCGGGGACATATGTACCCCCTGCCCCCCCCCCATCGCTACGCCTCTGCATATGTATAATATGAATATCATGGGTATAGAAGACATGTCCAAAAACATAATATCGAGAAAAATGGGTTTATAAATCTCAATCCATTAAAATAGTGCAAAATATTATGTTTAAACATTCATAAAATATTTGCATTCTACGTTTTTACTTTCTCGTATATACGTAGTATAGAGAAAGTATTGTAATCGTGCAAAAAAAAAAATCGAGATTTTTACAAATCTCGACGTTTTACACCTCACTGATACGGAAAAACATAATTTTGCAATCTTGTCCGTATGTCTGTGTGTGTGTGTGTCTGTCTGTCTGTCTGTCTGTCCGTGTGTAAACACGATAACTTGAGTACCGTTACAGCTAGGTTGATGAAATTTCATATATAAGTATTTTATCAAAATCGTAGATCCGTATCAACTTTTGAGCGATTTCCGATAACCGGAAGTGGTACTTTTCCTACTTTGAATTTTTTAAAAGCCTATAACTTGAGTACTATTTCAGATAGATAAATGAAATTTCACATATAAGTAAAAGATCTAATTCTCTACCTTCTGTTAAATTTTGAGTAATTTCCGTTGACTGGAAGTAGTAATTTACGCTACTTCCGATTTCTCAAAAAACTAATGTAAATTTTTAAAGTACTAATAATATTGCGCACTATTATACGCGTTTTTATTCGGCGTTTGCTTGGTGCGCAATGTTTTTTTTATGAGATTCTATTCTATTTTTAAAAGTTTAAGTATTTAAAATGGATTAAAAATCATAACTATATCCCCAGTTACCATCCCCTGTTGTTTTATATAAGAATATTCGAGAAAGTTTAGGGGAGATCACTACCGGTTTATTGACATTGTACTTAAGTGCTCTTGTAGCTTGTATTATTCACAGTATCAGTATAAATATACATCGATTTGACCTAAAAAGTGGACATACTGCTTTTGTCCTCTATACCCTCGATGTAAATATATATATATATATATATATATATATATATATATATATATATATATATATATATATATATATATATTTATATATTTATATATATATCTTCTAATAATGAAATAATTTTAGACGTCGTCATTGGTTACTCAACAGGAATAGAATTATAATCTATAAAAAAAAAATCTCTCTGTGTGTAGGGGATGAGTTTGTGAATATAATACAGACTTATGTTTCCACTTACATGAAATGAAAAGTATTTCCATACACATCAGTAGCATCAACATGGTATCAATGAACCTACAAGATATGTTAATGGAACAACTAGAGTTAATCGACAATGTATACATTAAAATAGCAGATTATTTTTTTTTAAAACATATATTTTTGTAGTTGCTAAAATTATTTGGAAATATATTTTAGGTTTCATTAAATCATTTAAAAATAGAATCCTTTTTTTATTCTTCTTCCTCACTTTGAAATTAAATTCGATATGAGTAAGGAATAGAAAAAAAATACAAATTAGTATAAAATTATATGATATAATTGGAATACAATAGATATAAAAAAATGAAGTCCTTTAATATAGGATATTTTATAAGATACATAGTAAGTTTGAAACTTACCGTGTTATGTTCGGAATTTTTTTGCATAAAAACATCGTGTATAGTAAGTTGAAAAGGAAAAGGTATTTAAATTGAATAGTCGCGTCTCCTTATTGATACAGATTTGTTGTTTGCCCTGATGGTATCAGTCGATAAATTAGGCCTTGGTATATATAAGCCTCGAAGCACATTTATATTTGTAGACAGAAATCAACTTGCGCAACAGAATGTTATGTTGTAATAAATTAAGGTTTGGTTTAGATATTTTTTTCCGGAGGTGGGGACAGGGATGAGCTTGAAATGTTGTCGGTGTGGGTGGTTTTTTTAATAATGTAAGAAATTCCCATCAATACAATTAAGTATTGCGTTTCAACTAGTTATGTAGGCCGTTGACTCCGATTTCAGCAAGCTTTTCTTTTTGGATTTTGCTTACATAGCGTTTGTCCACGAAAGAACAAATTACGCCCAGCAGTTGATCGATTTTGGAGTTGCTGTCCCCTGCTAAGCAATTCGAACTCGAGACTATTGGTTAGCAAGCATGAGCTTTACCGACTCGACCACTTTGATCTGCTTTACAAAGATCTGTTGGTTAAGAATGTGTTCTATAAATTATGTTTATTTTTTTTATTTGGGGACCTAAGATGGGAAGCGTTGGATGTGCATAAAAGGGTAGGGGGAACATAGCCCAACCACCCCCCCCCCTCCGTCGTCCGAATAAAAATGAATTCACTTACGAAATTCTTCAAAGTGTAAGAGTGTATTTTCTACTTTACTTTGAACGTAACTGTAACGTATTAAAACAAATATTCACTTTTAATTACTTAGTGTTTATTCTTCTTTGTTCACAGACGGGTCGTACTGCTAAAAACCAGTTGCAGCCTTTTGGTTGGTTGTTTGCGTGTCATGTAGCGTACTCATACGTTAATGTGCTCACCAGAGTTTTGAAATTAATCGGCTTTGTGCGCCGAGCAAATAAATACACGAAGTAAACGAACAGAATATGATTGTCATAGTTACAATTTAATAGCGCTTTTGGAGCTTCTAGAGTGCAGAAGTCGAAGATTCTTTCAAATTGAATTAATTACGCAACACACATACACAAACAAACACACACACACATACACACACACACACACATATATATATATGTATATATATATATATATATATATATATATATATATATATATATATATATATATATATATATATATATATATATATATATATATATATATGCCATTGATTGATTAATAGATCTAGGGCAGTTCGACAATCATTACGGCCTATTTGATTGTCCTGCCTCAGCTAGTAATTGAAAATACTTAAAACATTTCTATTACATATGATATCGTAGCAGTGAGAAACATCTTTTATTTTAAAAACATGACTTAGATCTTATTACATACTTTACTTAGAATACAAAAAATACGTAAAAACCTAAGTGTAGAGTTTAAAAAAATGTATTCTATCGAGACAGTGGCGTAGCGAGGTCGGGGGTCACCCGGTGCGGCACTTAATGGTGTCACCCCCCAGAGGCGTAGCGACCCTTCCCGGCGCCCGGGGACAAACTTTCAATTTTTGATTTACACCCCCCCCCCCACCTCCACCCTTGTCTCTATATATTTTGCTATTTTTCGCCTTGGTGTCACCCCCCCCCCCCCTAAATGGTGTCACCTGGTGCGGTCCGCCCCCCCCCCACCCCCATCGCTACGCCACTGTCCAGAACATTTACTAATCCCACATATTCCCATATTGATATCAATATCGATGCCCCTATAGCTTCTGCACATGCCTATCCAAATTCCTATCCTAATCTTATCCTAAATCCGATCCTAGATTTACACTACAGTGAAAGTAGTTTATCATTTTCTACGCAGCGGCTTTGTTTAATGAATAATTACCACCGCAATAAATCTTCAATAAATCTTATCGTTTACTATACTAAACCACGAAAAAATTGACTAAAATGTTTTTTAATCGCTCATGTAGTTCCACCCCGTGTTTTTCGTGTTTCATCACTGACCGCCCTACCGCCAGATAAATAAACACATAGGAGTAATGCGTGACGCCGTTTAAGGTATTTTTAGCCTGCTGAGCCTACACATTTGATAACCTTGATCTTGGGCTTAATCAGTCATTGTTGTATTAATGTTCTGATATGCCGTTTATAGTATGCATTTTAAGTTAACAGATATCGTTTATCGCAACACGTTCTAGTAAAGAGATTAAATAGTAAAAACAACTTCGTTTTTAAATAGTTTTATTTTCCTAAAGTCTTTATCTGTTATAGATAGATACGACTAAAACTTAAAAAAAAATATTTTTAAACAAATTACATGAAGTATATAACGCATGATTTTAATATAATAACATTCAAATACTTAATAAATGAGAATTTGTGCGTCGATCAAATTATTGTAAAGAATATTGCAAACATATTAAAACATGAATGTATGTTTGTATAAAAAATAATTCACAATATATAATTTAAATGTTTTTTAATTTTTAAAAGAACGTTTAGAAATGACTAAATATTAAATAAGCGCGTTAAAATTCCTTTTTAAAAACATCAGTAGCTCCTTAATTTACAACGTAATTTGAGTGACTGATTTCAACTCAAATGCTATACAGCCATAAACATTAGTAACATAATACAAAAACAGTTTTGTAACGGAGTTTAACGTAGGCTATATTGTAAGGGTGAGTGTGAGATTATGGTTAGACAGAATACAATAGTTAATTTACAAAATGTTAAAATAAATGTGAGTAGTATTTGTCAAAAAATACTAAAATATATTCAATATACTTTATATACAATATATACAGTAAATACATTTCATTTTGTAAAATTAAAATTGTTCGCAAATACTCGTACAGATCGTTAACAACTACATATTTGTAAATCGACTTTTATTGTCCGCATTAGTATTTTGGTGGTAAAATATATCTTAAACCCCACACCTTTAATGTATAAGTAACCAATATAATTGTAGGTTATAAAAATATAAAAAATCATTGGTCCTGCATGCACAACATTTAAATGCAAAAACAGGCAAGAGATGATGCAAAAAAAAATGGACATTAATAATGTAAAGAAAGCGTTACGTTTAACTTTTCTTCAATACTAACATTTTTAGTAACATTTGAATAGGTTAGGTTAGGTTTGCCTGTCGTCCCTACTGGGACATAGGCCGCTGACGAGATCTTTCCAGACGTCTCTGTCCTGGACTAGTCTCTCTGTCCCCAGGTGTATCCAATCTTCTTGGTGTCTTCTTCTTGAATAAGTTATAGTTAAATTCGAAAATGAAAACAAAACGAACCAATCGCTTATCATAGATTTGTCCAGAACATATTTTCTTCATTTCACGCCTCTTCAGAGGCGTAGCGATGGGGGAGCGGGGGATGCGGACCGCACCGGTGACACCATTTAGGGGGTGACACCAAGGCAAAAAATAGTAAAATATATAGAGAAAAATTTGAGAAAGGGGGGGGGGGTTGAAAATCGTAAGTTCGACGGGGGGGGGTGCAAATCGAAAATTGAAAGTTTTTCCTCGGGAAGAGTCGCTACGCCTCTGGAGGGGGGGGGGGGGGGGCACCATTAAGTACTGCACCGGGTGACACCCGACCTCGCTACGCCACTGCGCCTCTCAACGTGGTTCTATTGCTGTTTATTATTTCCCATAAAGAATAACGAGCTATTGTAGTTTGTTACAAGAAAATTTAATGATAATCGAAATATTGATTCATACATTGCGTATCGTGGCTTCTTGATCATATTGAAACAAAGAAAACGACCTCAAAGGTTTATGTGTTTATAAAAAAAAAAGTGATATTTTACATAAGCAACTCTTAGTGAAGCTTGATGTTTTTAACCATAATATAGCTTATATAACACGAATTAGCTTTAAATTTATTCAGTAAGCCTATGTGAGGGTGGGATGATGAAGATGAAGTTCCAACACACAGACCAAGTCAACATTTAATGTTCTTTATTAAAATATACACAATCAACTTCCTATTCTACCTAAGTAATGTATACTATATGCTGTCTACTAACACTAGCTAACTGCACTGCCATGACCAATCCTAACACTATCTACCTCTAAATCTCTACCTAACTCTACATTTCTCTGACCGTTCTCTAACCGCTACCTAACACCAACAGCGCTGATCTAACTACTGACCCACGCCTCAGTGGTCAGCTGACCGTCCCACGCAGAGGCGTAGCGAAGGCGGGCGAGGGTGCGGACCGCACCCGGTGACACCATTTAGGGGATGATAAAAAATTTCAAAATGTACAGAAGAAAGTTGCCTTTTTGTCAGTTTCATTAATGATGAATTAAAGTTAATTGAACTTTTAAGTGCAAATCGACAATTATTACAAGAGGGTGTGGCTGACACAATGAAGCAACCGCGCTAACTATAGAGAAAACAATGTTACATCCAACTCTATTATTGCCAGACTGTAGATAAACATTATAATACTATTAAGTTTGCCATGATTAAAACTCATGCGCATACATATACGCGTATGCGGCATATATTTAAATTATGGGGTTGTGAAGGCCGACAAAAACATATATATATATATATATATATATATATATATATATATATTCTTTGTTTCTTGGCGTGGGGGGGGGGGGCATCACGAAGTGCCGCACTGGGTGACACCCGACCTACTTCCTGGATTTCCATTAGTCTGTTTAACTACCATCTACCCTGAACCAGCGTCATCACAGCCTACCAATTATGTGCCTGGATATGGAGGTGGTAGCTCGTTCATTGTATCACCTGAAATAAATGCATACATCCATGAATGTGTAGGCTATATATATTTCAAAAGATTAACTGTTAGTCCTTTGCTACGTTTACGCTAGGCTAGAATGAATATTATGATTGTCACTTACTTGTTGGACTATTTATCAAAGTCTGTTACGGTTTTACACGTATTCTATATGTTGGTAGATAATCAAGAAAACAAAGAGTATGATACAAGTAGTATAACTCTTACCGGCTTGGTTATGATGCACATTATACTGAGTTCCTTCCCTTCTTTGATCGACCGCTGCTTGTCTGATAGCCGTAGCGTATGATGGTAGACGAGAAGACTCTACGGGAATATCCGCTGGCTGTGTGACGTCATTGATATTTACAATAGAGCTGTGTGTGGACTTATTTCTGACGTCACAAAACGGTTCTCTGATTGCGCATGCGCTTCTAGACTGCTGACTCCTGCTGGGCCTGCTATGTGGAATTCTCTGGTTTCTAGAACGTTCGTTGGCAGGTCCGCTGTATCGGGGGCGTTGAGATTCTCTGCCAGCGTTTCCCGTCCTCATCTTCCGGATGATAACGAGGATGACAACGGCGATGAAGACGATAGCCAGGCAAATGGCGACCACAGTGGTAACAACAAAGGTGAAGGTCGTGTAGGACTCGTGTCGTGGACCTGGGATAGTCAGATATACATTTCAAATATTGTAGTAAAAAATATATTTTTTTTTTGTCGCAACAATTCACATACAGTGGTACAACATACATCTTATCTAGTCACTGTGGTACAACTAGTCACATACAGTGGTACAACATATATTTTATCAAGTCACATACTATGGTACAACTAGTCACATACGGTGGTACAACATATATTTTATCAAGTCACATACTATGGTACAACTAGTCACATACGGTGGTACAACATATATTTTATCAAGTCACATACTATGGTACAACTAGTCACATACGGTGGTACAACATATATTTTATCTAGTCACATACGGTGGTACATATACATTTTATCTAGTCACATACTTTGGTACAACATACATTTTATCAGGTCACATACTGTGGTACAACATACAATTTTTCTAGTCACATACTGTGGGACAACATACATTTTATGTAGTCACATACTGTGGTACAACATACATTTTAGCTAGTCACATACTGTGGTACAACATACATTTTATCTAGTCACATAATGTTGTACAACATACAATTTATTTAGGCACATACTGTTGTACAATATACATTTTATCTAGTCACATATTGTGGTACAGCATACATTTTATGTAGTCACATACTGGTGTACAACATACATTTTATCTAGTCACATACAGTTGTACAACATACATTTTATGTAGTCACATAATGTTGTACAACATACAATTTATCTAGTCACATACTGTGTTACAAATTTCATTTAAGCAAGTCCCCTACATTGTAATACTATAATCTACAAGGGTACAGCATAAGAGTTAAACATTCGCTACAGTGGTGTGTGGGACGTCGTGGTAGGACAGTAGAACATCCCTGAGTCCACTCAGCTCTGATGGGTACCTGACTCAGTTTGGGGAAAATAAAGGCGGCCTGACAACACGCTCCCTACATATGCCGAGGTAAAAAAAAATAACTACTTCACCTGCGCCATGGATCGTCACGTTCTAAAGAGTCTACTGTGATACAACATGTGTGTGTGTGTGTGTGTGTGTCAAATATACATTTTAACTCATTGTCCATAAATTGATACAACAAACTATATTTTAACAAGGTGCATAGTGTTTCAGTAGCATTATTACAACATGATTTTAAAAAAACAACCTTGAAGTATGGGAGATAAAACTGTCGAAGTTCGAACTGTAAAACAAACAGAATAAAATAAATATATCTTTTTAAACAAGATCCATGTTAACAAGTTGTCTATAGGTCTTTTGTGTTGCATTTTTTGGGCATAATATTTTTAAAAATCGCCTACATTTTTGGTGGCAACCAGCGTTAGAATACGACTTTAAAGTAGCCAGAAAAATATTTACCTGGACTGGCCGAAGGTCGAACAGGTCTTGTACTACCTGTTAACAAAGCGAAATTAAAATAAATTCCTTTTTTATTATTTTTTTTTAAAACGAAGCATATAAAAAAAATACTTAAAAAAAACTTTTTAAAAAACCACGTTTTTCTTGTGGACTAAAAGGTAGAAAATAAAATTTTCTTTTGTGCTTCCTCGAGCTGTGCAGGTTCTTGTGATGACTGACAAAAAACGTGGGTACGTTCACCATCAAATTTCCCGACCCATCTGCCCGACCCACGTTTTTTGTCAGTCATCACAAGAACCTGCACAGCTCGAGGAAGCACAAAAGAAAATTTTATTTTCTACCTTTTAGTCCACAAGAAAAACGTGGTTTTTTAAAAAGTTTTTTTTAAGTATTTTATTTTCTCCTTTTTAGTCCGTTGCTACACATGAAAAACGTGGTTTTTAAAAAAGTGTTTATAAATACACGGACTAAAAACTTGAGCGACCAGGATTCGAACCTGGGTTGTCGCGGCCACAACGCGAAGTACTAACCACTATACGATCACGGCCAGCGCGCTCACATCGATTGGGGGCCGAAGTAACTGGGTCAATAGGCCTCCAGTCTTGTCGGTATCTTTAGAAATCATGTCCTCAATTTTATGGTCCTTGGGGCGTAATTAAATTAAGCTAATTACGGTCACTAATTGCTAGTTTTTATGATTGCATCTGAAATTGTTAGGCGAAAGTAGCATGCATGCCAAATTTCAGGTCTATAGAGCAATCAGAAGTGGGCTTATTTTCGATGTCAATTTTAACAACAAACATCCAAACAAACAAACAAACGCGAAGCTGAGTTAAGAATAAAATACTTAAAAAAAACTTTTTAAAAAACCACGTTTTTCTTGTGGACTAAAAAGTAGAAAATAACTATTTACATACATTTGATGACAAAAAACGTGGGTACGTTCACCATCAAATTTCCCGACCCATCTGCCCGACCCACGTTTTTTGTCATCAAATGTATGTAAATAGTTATTTTCTACTTTTTAGTCCACAAGAAAAACGTGGTTTTTTAAAAAGTTTTTTTTAAGTATTTTATTTTCTCCTTTTTAGTCCGTTGCTACACATGAAAAACGTGGTTTTTTTTAAGTTTTTTATATAGTTTATTTTCTACTTTATCTAATCACTTGATTAAGTATGACTTGACTAAGTGTTTTTAAATACACGGACTAAAAAAATCTTGAGCGACCGATACGCTTTAAACAGAGAAAGGGTGTAATTTACGTTGCTGGCGTGGAGATCTACTCACGAATCACGTGATCAAATCTCCCATAAACAAACAAATAAACGCGAAGCTGAGTTAAGGAAAAACGTGTTTATGTGTATTTTAGCATGCCCAGCGTACCAACCGTGTCACCGTTAACAATGTGTTACCGTGTCCGTTCTCCTTTTTAGTCCGTTGCTACACATAAAAAACGTGATTTTTTAAAAAGTTTTTTTTAAGTATTTTATTTTCTCCTTTTTAGTCCGTTGCTACACATGAAAAACGTGGTTTTTAAAAAAGTGTTTATAAATACACGGACTAAAAATCTTGAGCGACCAGGATTCGAACCTGGGTTGTCGCGGCCACAACGCGAAGTACTAACCACTATACGATCACGGCCAGCGCGCTCACATCGATTGGGGCCGAAGTAACTGTGTCGATAGGCCTCCAGTCTTGTCGGTATCTTTAGAAATCATGTCCTCAATTTTATGGTCCTTGGGGCGTAATTAAATTAAGCTAATTACGGTCACTAATTGCTAGTTTTTATGATTGCATCTGAAATTGTTAGGCGAAAGTAGCATGCATGCCAAATTTCAGGTCTCTAGAGCAATCAGAAGTGGGCTAATTTTCGATGTCAATTTTAACAACAAACATCCAAACAACCAAACAAACAAACAAACGCGAAGCTGAGTTAAGAAAAACGTTTTAAAAACGTGTTAACAACTTCTTATCCGACTCTAGGGTTTAGATTTAGGGTTGGGGTTAGAGTTAAAGGTAGCAAAATACAGACCTTCTCATATAAATTATGAATGGCATGTCCCAATATCACATTCGAGCGACCAGGGTTATATTTTTCTCGGGGGATTATCTGGACAATATCTAAAACCCCTAAAACATATAATAACCAATACCAAACTGTGCACTATTGATAATTTAACATTTCAAATGCTAAATTAGATCAAATTTGAAAAAGTAAATGACTCCTTTTTTTAAGATATAGTTTTAAGAAGTCAGCTAAAAATTTAAGTGCAGATCTTTCAAATTGCAATTATTTAATATTTTAAAAATAATAAATCGAAAGGGTTAGTTAATATAGATATTCTGTTTCATAAAACAAAAGCACAAATATGCAACTTACAGCACTGGTTTTTGGGTGCCACCGGGTTATGTTCCTTACGGCCCATGTGGACCTTTTTCGACGTCACTGTGTCCCCACTCGCCCCTGCACCTAATCCACGGGAAGATACCCAGTTACTCAGCCGAGAAAACTGCTGGCTATTAATTACGGTCGGCGTGAACTCCACTCTAAAACTGGTGGGCTGCTGGGTGCTACGGACTGTTCCATGTATGGTGCAAGTTGTTAGGTAGAGTGGTCTCCCCTTCAATGATTGGTGGTTATATGTAATTTCCACATCTTTGATATTCACAATCGCCGGCCGTATCTTAAATGCATTCATATATATATATATATATATATATATATATATATATATATATATATATATATATATATATATATATATAAAGTACTTTATAAATGATTCAATGCCTGTTGATTAGGTGCCTACTAAATACTTTACAAGGGGATTAGGTGTTGAGGATTAACTGAGGATTAAGTTCTGGGGATTAATTAACTGTATACCTTTTACTGTATGTTCACAATCGGCACTCTTTCTTCCCTTACCTGTGGGCTCATTCTGCACGTGCCTTTTGGGTACACCTTGAAGGTGCAGGTGAGTTGAAAAATGTCAGCAGACTTTGTGTTGAAGCTGATACATGACGAATCGTAGGGTGGCACTGAGAAAACAATCTGCTTGGTTGTGTATTTCAAAATTGTAGAATTGTGTTTTATCAAAGTTAGATTATTATCAATTCCAACGAAAATTTTATTTTTAATACAATAGTTAACATCTAGAACCAATAATTTAAAAATAAAACTTTTTTAAAAAAAAATTTTTAATTTTTAATTTTTTTTTTATGTAGGCCTACCTATGAATGATACCTATATTTACAGCCTAAATGAATCCATGTTTAAAATAAATTAAATTACATTTTAAAATACATAACATTTGAGTCTAGCTAGAGTTTCACGTACTTAAGAATAGTTATCGTTACAGTAGTTGGCTGCGGTAATTACCTACAACAGTAACATTGCACGTATTCACGTATCCAACAGGGCCTTTAGGCACACATTTTACTTGAGTCATCTCCCTTGGTACTCGTAGCACTTTCAGAAAGGGTGAAGAAGTGGAGCCATTCTTGTGATTCCCATACTCAATGGCTGATAATTTAAATTGTTTCAATTCAGATTTTCTAAAAATCGACACTAAATAATGAAATAATAAAGATTAATTTTTTTTTATCAAGAGAAAGAGCGAGTAATCCAAGAAGAGTAAAATTAATGCGTTCCCCAACAATTCTAAATAACCGATTTATAGTATAATTTTCCTATCGCTGCCTAAACTAAATCAAATATTGTGCTTCTATCTTATAAAACTTTGTCGTTCGAAAGTTTACTTTCACATACTAATGTATTTGCCCTTCTCATAAAGAGTGTAGCCAGCGCGTTGCTCAGTTTATCTTTCCCGATTTACAATAATACATTTGTCATTCATTCATGCAATTATATTTGTTCTTGAAGTATATGATAATGTCTCTTTAGAAACTGACTAAATTTAATGATATAATTTTAATATTATTATATCTAAATCCACATGCTCTTACTGTTCAGTCTAAACGCATTGTTGTTTTCGTATTACATGGTTTACGATATAACCTCGAAACTGTATTCGGTGTTTAGTCAGACAATAAATAACACTCATTATTGATTGTTATTCTTAACAACGTAATATCGTGTATACTCCACTTTCAACAAATTTACTAAAGGTCTGATATTTTTATCGTTTTACTTACCTGCAAAGGATCTTGAATATTCATTTTTCTACTTATTTACATAAGGTCTAGTATATTCATGATTCAGTTTAGCTACGCTAGGTTTTGTATATTTATCTTTGTTCTTACCTGCATAGATCTTGAATATTTATGTTTCTACTTAATTACGTAAGGTCTAGTATATTCATCGTTCAGTTTAACTTCGTTAGGTCTTGTATATTTATCGTTCTATCTACCTAAGTTTAACTACGTAAGGTCTAGTATATTCATCGTTCAGTTTAACTTCGTTAGGTCTTGTATATTTATCCTTCTACCTACCTAAGTTTAACTACGCAATGTCTAGTATATTCATCGTTCAGTTTAACTTCGTTAGGTCTTGTATATTTATCCTTCTACCTACCTAAGTTTAACTACGTACGGTCTAGTATATTCATCGTTCAGTTTAACTTCGTTAGGTCTTGTATATTTATCCTTCTACCTACCTAAGTTTAACTACGTAAGGTCTAGTATATTCATCGTTCAGTTTAACTACGTTAGGTCTTGTATATTTATCCTTCTACCTACCTAAGTTTAACTACGTAAGGTCTAGTATATTCATCGTTCAGTTTAACTACGTTAGGTCTTGTATATTTATCCTTCTACCTACCTAAGTTTAACTACGTAAGGTCTAGTATATTCATCGTTCAGTTTAACTACGTTAGGTCTTGTATATTTATCCTTCTACCTACCTAAGTTTAACTACGTAAGGTCTAGTATATTCATCGTTCAGTTTAACTACGTTAGGTCTTGTATATTTATCGTTGTACCTACCTAAGTAAGGACTTGCCTCCATTACCACACAGCTAATCGGTGAGTACCATCCCCTCTTTGAACAGCGTGCAACATTGGTCGTGGTATGGTTGGTTGTCACGTACCAATAGAGTGAGTACTCGTGACTTGGTACCCTGCACAAAACTACGAGCTCATCGTTTTCTTCAACAACATCACCACACCCTCCACCATCTGAAACTGTACGAAGTGAATATCAAGAGAAATACAGTTTTCTTTTTTGAAACTGTTATCAGATATTGAATTGTATATTTGAGTTGAAAAGTAAAACAGTTCAGTATAATATATAATTTTAAAAGTTATTTTTCTTAATTTGCTGTGCCGGTAAAATTAATTTAAAATTAATACAATGCAAAAAAATTATGATTTTTTCCAGCTTCCACCAAACAACCAAAAAAATTTTTTTACAGGTAAAATAGTTTCATTTTCTTCATCGTTTTTATTGAAATTGTAGCAATCTTTTTAGATGTTTTTTTTTATTAAAAAACTGGAGACAACTTTAAGAGAGAGATCAACCTCTTAAAGACGTTGGCTTTATTTTTACTGCAGTAAAATAGAGAACCTTGTTGTAGGGATAATTTTCTAACATACAATTTCTGTCGTTTAGAAAAACGGCTGTATATTTAATTTCATCATGATTTTTTTCCCCGTTCGTGCCCAAGACACATGAAGCAGATGAATTGGAGTTCATCTTTTTCCATGGACTCGGCATTCAATAGGATAATATGGTCAGCACTATGCCCAGACGCCTTTGTTTCTCTAATTGAGTAAGGTGCCCATGGACTGGATTGACTTTCTACTGATTTGAACGCTGATTCGAACTCGAGATTGCCGGGTTAGCATTTTAGCTATACTGCTACAATGGTTTGAAACGTGCTAACATAAAGACTGTAATAATTCTATTCTTTTTCTTGCTATTCTTTTATTTTTAGTGAGAATTCTTAAACAAATTAATATTAATTGCTTTGCATTCTTAATAGTTTCAACCTGAATATAAATAGCGTTCAGTGAACAGTATGTGTGTGTACATATATATATATATATATATATATATATATATATATATATATATATATATATATATATATATATATATATATATATATATATACATACATAATGACAAGTACAATGGCATTTATAATTGGATATTAATATATTTGTTTACCTGTTTATACATATACGTACTCTGTATCACATGAGGTTAGAGGCTAAACTCCAGATTTGTATTTAAACTTACCTGATGTTGAAAGTACAAATACACCAATGACAATCAGGAACTTGCGATCCATTTACCTACTGAACGTGTTTACATCTGAGAGCTGTTTAGGGGGGAATTGAATGTTATTTAAATTACTTCCGATTAAAATTTAAAAGAAGTTAGTTTAAAAATTGGTGACAGGACCCTTGATTTAAAAAAAAAATTCTGACAAATTTTCTCGCGGACAGAATATTTCATGACAAAAGATACCATGGACAAAAAATATCAGGCAAATAATATTTAATTAGGTGCTAATATACTCAACGTGAGTTCCTAATAGGATGGCCGCTACGCGCATGTGGTATAAAAATGTAAAGTCTACATAATAGGCCATGGGCATTAACACACATATATATATATATATATATATATATATATATATATATATATATATATATATATATATATATATATATAACTGAAAATTATTTAAAAGTATAGCCATTTATTTGGTTAAGACTTAGAATAATGAATGAGACAAGTAGTAAAAACTTACGGTATATTGTTGTCCTTTTATTTATTTTATACACATATATATTTAGTAAAACGTTCCATTATTTTATTATCATAAAACTGTAACAGCATTTTCTTATTGTTGAGGCTCTGATGTTAAAATTCACGCAACACAGAAGAATGTATATATATTTTTTTTAGAATTCCGCAAATTTAAAAATTATAAATTGTATAAATTCACTGTTTACATTGTTATCAACGCCTTTAAATTTGTTTTAAAGTGTATCTATCTTTTTAACACGGATATACAGCAACTCATGTAAAAAATGTAGCTTGGTGCAGTTGTTATGTGTTGATGTTCCTAGACTGCTCATGTCAGCGTGACATTAACCCAAAACTAGGTCAAGGCACAACGTGAGATAAACAGTAACCGCATTTCGCCATCCAATGTAGACAAGGATTGTCCTTATTTTTTGCTCCTGCGTGATATCAGGCTGGAATACCAGGAATACAGGAAATTTTAAAATTTTGAGAATTAACGCCTGCTATGTAGACAGTTATGGGATGGCGTGGCCTAGCGGTAACGCGCTACTGCTAACCCGAAAAGTCTAGAGTTTGAATCTGGATGCTAGTCAGTAGAACGTCCTTGAATCAACTCAGCTCTGATGGGTAGCTAACTCATGTTAGGGAAAGTAAACTGCGGCTGTGCATAGTGCTGACCACACTATCCATTCATATGCCAAGGTCACTGAAGGAGATGTACTCTACTTCACCTGCCCCAACTGGAAATGATGATGATGTACATTGATCCTGAGACTTGTGGTAGCGTAGCTTATGCACCTAAAGTGTGCACTCTCAAGTGTGTAATGTAAATACTCATGGTGTGTTCATATGTGTCGTGTATGTGCTACGTGGTGTGTAGTGAATGTGTTGTGACCTGCAACTTTGTTATGAATGTCAAACCCACCTTTTTTTGTTTTAACATTGACCTATGTGAACTGTTGGAAAATGACATGTTAGTGCTGCATTGAGCGTTATTTCGGGTTAAGGTTCACCTAAAAATGAATGCCTCTAAGGTCAAAACTTTCCATTGAATATAAAAATGGTTTCCCCAATTTGAAATTTTAACATTTGAATCGACAAACCTTCTGGTGCGTTTTTGCATACACCTCGGTATATGTAAGTGTAATGTCAATAGACTACAGGGGTAGAGAAATGTGCGTTTAATCAGACGACCATCTTCTGACGACCGCCGACCAAATTCACTTCATACTGCACGAAAGAATTTCGTCTAAAGGAGCGACGCGTTTCTTTATACAACATTATAATTAGAAAAGCTGTAAGGGAAGTAAGTAGGTAAGAAACTCGTGCACAATCAAGACTGTAAACAGCTGGGTAAGAGTTACATCGCTTGAATTATTTCCTGCAAGGGCCGGCATATCGAGTATTCATAGCTAGCACCGTGTCTAGGTACCAAGAACATTGTAGTTTGATATTGTGAAAGTCTGTAATACAAATAATTCTACTCCCAGATAACCAACGCGTAGAAATGAAAGTAAACAAAGTAAAGTTCCCATTCTAAACCTGAAGGTCTATGTGGCAAGTGAAGTAGAGTTCACTTGTTTCTGTGGAGGGATAGTGAGGTCAGCACAATGCCCAGCCGCCTTTACTTTTCCTAACCTTAGTTAGGTACCCATCAGAACTGGGTGGGCTTCTTCTTCGTTATTAATTTTAGTGTTGGAAGGGATCCCCCTCCTACACAATTCGGAGACTTTTAGTTTTAGCAGCCATGAGCTTTACCGACTCGACCACGCCAATCCCTAACCTCTAAGACTTTCGGATTAGCGGTCTAGCTAATTTGTATAAGTTACCACGGAAAAATACTAGATGTTTGGTGAAAACACAAAGGACATTGATAATGGCAATAAGTAGTAAAACAGAAAGTTTTAATTACCTCAAAATTTAAAGACACTATGGACGTTTCGACCCAAGGTCTTCGTCAGCACACAACAGTGTGGTTACAGATTAGACAAATAAAGACAAACAGTAACACAATTTTGGACTTAGCTCGACAGTGAAAACACGTCTTGTCTAAATGCCACAATATCCAAAAGGGAACGCGTGTAGTCACGGTGTAGGTCAGAATCAAAACTAGAAGACACCACACACAAAACTGATCAACAACTAAGGACAACTCGAAGCAAGAGTGGTAGATTCGATACATCGTTTATACTTTGGTTTGTCTTAATACTACATTCCAAGATTCATTTAAATTTGTAACTATGACTGACACATTTTAACACAAAAAAGAAATTTTATCATCCAATTTTCCATTGATTTTATCATATGTGGAACAATAAATAAAATAGCTTTATTGATATTGGCCAGATTCCACCATGAACATGTAATGTAGGTAATGATTTCTATACATTACTGAAAACAAACATATCCACATACGTGTTGTATTTGCCAACTACACACTTCTAAATTGTGATATCATAAATACGTGGGCTACACAAAAACTTGATTTTTTAAAAACTATTCTATTATATATATTATATACAGCATGTAAATAAAACAATTCATATTTTAATTTAAAACGTCATCAGAGAGTAACACTTTGTGGCCATTTATCTGCCTGGATATGGAGGAGGTAGGTCATTGTTTGTATCACCTGTAATCAAACAAAGATGACATTAATAGAAATCAAGCTATTTTAAAGATAACATATGTCAATCTATTATTGCCTTTACACTATACTAGAATAAATAGTCTCATTGATACTTAAAGGACTATAGGCTTAAATCCTGAGCAGGAACAAAAAAATTGTACAAGAAATATTACTCTTACTGGATAAGTTGCGTTCTTGAATAAACTGAGTTCCTTCCCTTACTTGTCCCCTTGTTGCTTGCCCCATTACAGTATTGTAGGAAGGAGGGCGAGAGGAAACAACGGGAATATCCGTTGGCCGTGTGACGTCAATGTTCGTGTTGATATTTACAATTAAGCTGTATGTAGGCGGAAAATCCAAGTTTAGGTTAGAAACTGGTTCTCTATGGTCACGGAGAATCCTAGACGGACGGGGTGTGTTGGTAATACCGTTAGAACTCTCTTGACCTCTGGAACATTCCGTCACATTTCTACGTGGGTAGTCTGGTATGACGACGTCTGCGGATTGTTGGCCTTGAGGCTCATGGTCGACGTTGCGGGTCTTTCTATTCAACCTGACCATGATGACGATAGAGCCTGTAGTGGCTACAAGAAGAACGAGGCATATTGGCACAACAGTGTACAGGACTTTGTGGTGTGTGGTGTTCGGCTGCTGTGTTGCACCTGAAATGGTACAACATACATTTTAGACAACATACATTTAAAACAACATACATTTTAACCAGTCGCCAATAGAGGTACACCATACATTTTAACCAGTCGCCAATAGAGGTAGGCCTACACCATACATTTTAAATGGTCGCCATAGAGGCACAACATAAATTTTAACCAGTCGCTAATAGAGGTACACCATACATTTTAAATGGTCGCCAATAGAGGTACAACATACATTTTAACCGGTTGCAAATAGAGGTACAACATACATTTTAACCAGTCTCCAATAAAGGTACAACATACATTTTATCCAATCACATATATTTACCTAATCTACCAAACATTAAACATACAATCATTTGCCTAATTTACCAAGCAATATCAAACATACAATCATTTACCTAACGCACCAAACAATATCAAAGGTACATTCATTCACCTAATCCACCAAACAATATCAAACATACAATCATTTACTTAATCCACCAATCATTTACCTAATCCACCAAGCAATATCAAACATACAATCATTTACCTAATCCACCAAACATTATCAAACATACAATCATTTACCTAATCCACCAAACAATGTCAAACATACAATCATTTACCTAACCCACTGAACAATATCAAACATACAATAGTTTACAAAATCCACCAAGCAATATCAAACATATAATCATTTACCTAATCCACCAAGCAATATCAAACATACAATCATTTACTTAATCCACCAATCATTTACCTAATCCACCAAGCAATATCAAACATACAATCATTTACCTAATCCACCAAGCAATATCAAACATACAATCATTTATCTAATCCACCAAACAATATCAAACGTACAATAGTTTACCTAATCCACCAAGCAATATCAAACATACAATCATTTACCTAATCCACCAAGCAATATCAAACATACAATCATTTATCTAATCCCCCAAGCTATATCAAACATACAATCATTTACCTAATCCACCAAGCAATATCAAACATACAATCATTTACCTAATCCACCAAGCAATATCAAACATACAATCATTTATCTAATCCACCAAACAATATCAAACTTACAATAGTTTACCTAATCCACCAAGCAATATCAAACATACAATCATTTACTTAATCCACCAATCATTTACCTAATCCACCAAGCAATATCAAACATACAATCATTTATCTAATCCACCAAACAATATCAAACTTACAATAGTTTACTTAATCCACCAAGCAATATCAAACATACAACCATTTACCTAATCCACCAAGCAATATCAAACATACAATCATTTATCTAATCCACCAAGCAATATCAAACATACAATCATTTACCTAATCCACCAAGCAATATCAAACATACAATCATTTACCTAATCCACCAAGCAATATCAAACATACAATCATTTACTTAATCCACCAATCATTTACCTAATCCACCAAGCAATATCACGTGACTAAGCCGAGAAAATGTTCTGCCATTGGTTACTGATGGAATAAACTCCACTGTACCATTTATGGGAAGCTGTGTGTTGATGACCTTCCCTATTATGGTGCATGTTATTATGTAGACTGGTCTCCCATTTAATGATTGTTGAATGAAGCTGTAGGTAGTAGTAATGCCTTTAATACCTTTGAGTGTCTGAAATACATGAAAAAATGCTGTATAATTATGTAGACACCTTTTGATAATATAGCATTATATTAATACAAGTGAGGGGTATTTTTGTTAAATTTTCTTGTTTTTTTCTTCCATGTGTTGTTAAATATTCTTGTTGTTTCCTTCCATGTGTTTTAAAGAGGGTGTCCAGTTTGTAATTAAAAGCCATTAAATATTGTGCTGATGAAATAAATCGTATTGGACTTAAGAAAAAAACATTAAAATAAACTAATAGTTCGACGTCTATAGTGATATAAATTTCTTACATATAATAAATACAGTTTGCTTTTCCCTTATAAAACTAAATGCGTGTATCTCTATCTGTTAATACGTGAATTATGGAATGACACATTACCTAACGTATCATATTTTAAATTTTAAAGCGTCAAGTTTTTGAAATTCTTAGGTTATTGATCTATAGCCTACAACAATTGTTAGTGTTGTGAAAGTGTAAAAGTTAACTGAAAATACACATTTAGGTAAAAGAGTTTTTGAAAGTAGCATTTCTCGTCAGGACGTGAATTTTAAACCTTTTTTTCCCTGATCTATGTGCATGCTCTCACATCGTTCGTACTTTACCTGTGGGCTGATCCTACACCTGGCTTTTGGATAAACAATAAACCTACAGGTGAAATTGAAAACATAATTGTCCGTAATGGAGCTGACACAAAATGAATCATACGCTGGAACTGAAACAAATAATTCGTATTGTCTTGAGATTTGAAAAATATAAAAAAAAATATGTATATATATATTTTTTTTATCCTGATTTTTTTTTTATTGTGTCCCTTTTTTCAAAATGATTTTTTTTTAACCAAATAGATGCAGGTTTTTGAATGATAATCTTTGAAAACTACAAGTATTAGAACATATTATTATTTTATTATACTATCACGCACACATTAAATTAATCATGAGAGTTTAAATTATTGCCAATGGATTTCGATATATAGGCTTACAATCTGAAGCTTTTACTAATTTGTGGTTTTCTTCACAAAATAGAAATAACATTACTGAGGTTGCCAACAATCATTACCTACAACCGTAATATTACAGGTATTCTCGTAGTTAATTACGCCCCTTGTTACACATTTCACTTGAGTTATCTCCCTTGGTACGCGAGACAATTTCAGATAATGTCTCGAAGTTAAGCCATCCAGGTGATTGCCGTAATCGAAGTCTGGGAATTTAAAATGATCGTTCAGTTTGAAATAAATGTATAGATGTATAGAAGGATAGTGATACATTGAGGACAACATTAACAGAGGTAAAATGATAAACAGGTGCCCTGATACATTGAGGACATTAGATGACGCAAAATGTATAGAGGTACACTGATACATTGAGGACATTAGATGACGCAAAATGTATAGAGGTACACTGATACATTGAGGACAAGATTACCAGACGCAACATTTTAAGAGGTTTACACATTGCAGAGACGCAGCGACCCTTCCCGGCGCCCGGGGACAAGCTTTCGATTTGGCGTCGCCCCTGGAGCAAATTTTCAATTTGCACCCCCCTCCTCAAACTATATATAATGCAAAAAAGCAGCTAAAATGACATTTTAATTTGTTTTTACAACCCATTTTGGCGCCCCTAGGGTCGGCGCCCGGGGACTTATGTACCCCCCTGCCCCCCATCGCTACGTCACTGACACGTTGTGGTGAGCATACACTGACGCAATGGTTATCTTGTTCTCTGTATACCTAGATGCCCTATCTAAGTTACTTCTACGCATGTTTGCTCCTTCAAAACATAACATGAATGTGGTACTTCAAAAATTGTGACATTATTTACATATAAAATAATTGTTTCAAAGGAAAACTAACTCTTATAGCCTCATATTTGACAATTAACATGACAGAGTTGACGAGAATCCTTTCATTGTATCGGATAAAAACGTGATTTTTCTTTTAAGATTTTGCAATCAAAGCGACCGGAAAAATAAGGAAATTAAAATAAACAGTAGAGCCTAAAAAAATTAAAATTGAACATTTTTAGAATAAATGTTATAAAAGTAGCAAATAATTCAGACAAATGAAATATATATATATATATATATATATATATATATATATATATATATATATATATATATATATATATATATATATATATATATATATATATATTAGTTTAAGGCTGCATTTCTATTTATTTATTTTTTTTGTTTACATTTTGTATGATAAAATATATGCTGACATATTGAATCGCAGGATATCTTCGTTTATGTCGACATTACCATGTGAAAACCAAATTGCATTTTACCTTTTTTTCAAAAATAGTACTTAATTACTGAAAATACTAAATCGTCAAATACGTCCACTAGTTTTTAAAGTCCGAAAAAAAAACATCAGGTTTTTATTTAAAAAAAAAAAAAACAATGATTCGTACATCAAAAGGAAAAAACAAAAGCAATACATTTCATATCCTCCTTCCACTTACCTATGTCTGGGATAACTCCCCCCGCCCTGCACAGAGACATAGAGTTCTGCTTATCCTTCCTACACTGAACGACATTATACTTGACTGCATTGTCTATCACGTACCATTTCACAAGCTTCTCGTTTCCTGATAATTTGCAGAAAATTATCAGCTCGTCGTTTTCTTCGACAACAGTGTCACATCCGCTGCCATCTGAAACTGTACATAGATCAAGGAAGTATCTTTTCAAAATGTATCTTCTATTATATATTCAATGCTGATATTTGAACCATTCAGTGAACTATTATTGAGTTTGCAATTAATATATATATATATATATATATATATATATATATATATATATATATATATATATATATATATATATATATAAATATATATATAATTTTATTCTTCCTGTATAAATTTAAGTACATTTTTATCTCTGTCAATGTACTTACATGAAGTCAGAAGTAAAGTTACACAAATGAAAATCAGGAACTTGGGATCCATTTACCAACTTGACTCTTTGCATCTGCCAGATTTGTTTCAGAAAACAACTCATTTTAATAGAATGAAATTTAAATTAGTTTAGTTCTAAATTTACTAAGAATGGAAATATTAGATCTTCATATATATATATATATATATATATATATATATATATATATATATATATATATATATATATATATATATATATATATATATATATATATATATATATATAAAGCAGTTTTCTAAATACGTTTATGGTATTAAATCTATCGCCTCAAAAAGATTACTTTAAAAACTTTATCTTTTCGTACATACATTTCCTCTATATACAAATATATCCAGTAAAACTTTTATTTCTTTCATTATGGAAGCACTTAATTGTATAAGTTAAGTTTCTTGCAATACATACATATATTTTCTTTTAGAACACTCTATTTTACATTTAAAAATTGTATCCTCGTTTTGATATTGCAAAGTTTATCTTCTGTTTAACATCACTCAAACATATCGACTACTGTACCACTGTACATTCTTATAACTTGCTCAAATCAGTGCGGAGGTACAAGAAAACGAGGTACTGCGCCAGGTACACAGTAAGTCTTCCATGCAGAGAATGATTACTTTTCCTTATTTTATGCTCGTGCTTGATGCTCAGCTGAAACACACGGGTACTGGAGTTTTTCAAGTCTAGAAATAAACACCTAGCATGTACAGAGATCGTATACCTGTTGGTAACAGGTAACAGTACAATATGTAGGCCTACTCATAGGCGTCGTGGGGTGGGGGGTGGGGAGTTGTCGATCGCACTGGGTGACACCATTTAGGGGGTTGACACTTAGACGAAAGATTGCAAGATATATAGATGAAGTTTTTTATGGATAATTAAAGTTTAAAATTCGTATAAGTACACTTTGATTATCTTGACAATGCATACATACACTAAGACACAAACATACCCCCATGTATATATATATATATATATATATATATATATATATATATATATATATATATTTATATATATATATATATATATATATATATATATATATATATATATATATATATATGTGTATATATATATATCTATCTATATATATAGATATTTATTTTTATATATATATATATATATATATATATATATATATATATATATATATATATATATATATATATATACTTGTCTTTCCTTTGTTGTGTGGAAGGGGATGACACTATGAAGTGCCGCAACGTGTGACACCCGACCTAGCGACGCCACTTGACCTACTCATGTACATATTGTGTACAACTATCATGAACGAGGAGTGCATAGATGTAAAAGAAATTTGTTATGATTGCCCAATTCAAATTTTGTATTTCAACTCGGATCTATGCAGACTCATGAGAAGTTAGTGCTTCGTAGAGCGTCGAATTATTTTGTTTGAGTGTTAACAGTAACCACACGAGCATGGATGAAGTGGCCTCGTAAGTCTCGAGTTCGAATCCAGGTTCAAGTCAGTAGACCGTCACTGAGTCCACCCAACTCTGATGGGTACCTAACTCACGTTAGAGAAAGAAAAAGGCGACTGACCGCACTATCCCTTCATAAAGTGAGACTGTAACAGACCGTATTTGTTGAATTGTATTTGGCGTGAAACGTGTGTGAGAATTGAATACCTGGCCAACGGAAGTGAATGCGTAAGCGATCAATCACTGCATTGTGCATGCTTTTTGTAGATCGCTCACTGACTGTAGGGCTGCTATATAATCGGGGTAAATGAGATGTTCGGGGGTCCATTTTACTTAGATGATTGCAACGGGAAGCTTTGAGTGTTGACGGCTAGGATTTGAAATGTTTTAGATGTTTACTGAATGAAGTGTATTCTTTGCTGTTGTAAATAAAGTTGTTAAATGAACAGTAGTCTATCGTTTGTGCTTAAAAAAAATGAACTCACAATAATACCCAGTTGTCGCAACCCCAACATAGAGTGTTACATTGTTGTCAGAAGTGTTACAGAGTGTTACAGAGTGTTACAGAGGTCACAGAAACAGGTGAACTCTACTTCACTTGCCCAATAGAACTTCATGTTTCTCGGGGTAGTTTTAACCCCCCGAGCTTTTGAGCTAGGTTAAACCTCTCAAGGAGTCGCATGTTACTAAATAGCTCTCCGAAATTAAAATTTTAACGGTTAATTTTGTTCCGATTTTTTGTAAAATAATTATCTAATAGCTTGATTTAAATTAACCTAAGTAGTATGACTGCGAGATGTGTAAAGAAATAACATATATTCCACAATCACATGTGTTCATAAATTACATATATTCCACAATAACAATATATAACTATAAGTATGGTGTCTTAATTAGTATCAATTTTTTTTTCTACTTTTAGGTGTTAAATAAAGCGTATACGTCTTGGAGTTTCTACAATTGTGTTGTGTACATGTGTAAAATTTAAAATGGTCGCGAGTTCGAACCCCGTCAGATGACATTCGATAGCTGCAAACAGCAAACTCACTAAGAGAAAACTCTACAATCAAACAACTTCCTCTAGATATAACGACATCACTGGGCGAACGGCCTTCCATTAAATTTTACCGGTCAGGGCGCAATATTTCCTAGATGAACTTCAACGGTCACGTGTTCGTGACCAAGACGAGCTCCATAGATGGAGGCATCTGCCCGTGGTCAGGTATGGAGAGCAGTGTGCGCCGTCATGCGACACGCAGCCATAGACACAAACCACAAAGCTGTGGTAACCTATGAACCCTAACAAGGGTTAATGGATTATAATTGAATTCAGTCATTCAAATATGAAAAAAATATTTTTTAAAATAAAAAATCAGTTTTATAGTAACTGCGTTTTAATTGCACAATTTAAACCTTTTAAAAGTTTGTTTTCTAATTATTAATTAAAGGCATTAATTCATATGATCATAATTTATGTATCCGAATCGTTCCTAGAAAATTTGAATAGAACAAAGTTGTTTCCACAATGTCGATAGAACCCTAGCAGATCAAGAATTGCAAAGTTTATTCTGAAAAAAAAACAGCTTCAATCGTCAGAACCTTGTTCGACCCGCCTACAACAACTTCGATTATATCTACCTTCACGGGGAACCCCATCAGGTAGCGAGCGAAATCCCCCACCCCCCTCAATGTATTCTGCATCTAGGTCAGTGGTTCTTAACCTGTCTTCGGACGAATCCCAAGGATTCGATGGGTCGGTTTCAGGGGTTCGCGGAGGTCAATACATACACCTGACTCATATGATTTACGATCAGGTTATGTCAAGGCGAGCGATGGAAGGGTTGGGTTTGTGAAAGTGATGGGGTTCGGTACGACCAAAAAAGCTATGAACCACTGATTTAGATCTAACCTTTTAACTATGATTAGACATACGGGTGGCGGGCGAAAACGGGACGTGACTCGGTATATTCAAGAATACATACCTGCAGGAGTTAGATTACTTGTATTCTTTCCTCTTGCTCCATTGACTTTATCTCGCCGATGATTAAACGCCCTAAAGACATAGCACCCAGAGGCGTAGCGACTCCTTCCGGCGCCCGGGGAGAAACTTTCAATTTGGCACCCAACCCATATATTTTTTAACGCAATTTCCATACTGACAATTGCGATTATTAACTCGTCATTTCTGGTGATGGATGTGTGTCCGCAGCTTTAAGTCGTATCTCCTCCTCAACGAAGCAATATCGAAGACTAGTTCCAAAAGCAAATATGTTAAGCAAGGTCCAAGGATGATTGTGGGTCAAAACAATTCCCGGAATTCCTTCCTGGATTTTCCGGAAAAGACAAAAAACCTCGAAATAATGCAGTTATTTTGCCCATATCTCGGCAACCAGACCACTTAGCGACTTGAAACATTTACCAATCGATTCCTGCCATAATTTAGAACAACATTGCCGAAGAAAGTTTTCAAAAATATCCTTTCGTTCGGTCACAAAAAATTAATTAAGGAAATTGCGCTTAAATTGTCACTAGACTTTTTATTAACTTGTTATATATTTATAACTCAAAACAGTAGCTGAAATTGGCTTATTTTGGCGCCCCTAAGATCGGCGCCCGGATACATATGTACCCTCCCGCCCCCCCCCCCCCCCCCCCTCCCCGGCGCTACGCCTCTGATGGCACCTATGAATAAAGCACACAGTGATTAGTACTGGATTTACCCAGCCAATCATTTTAGAGATTGGGATAACAAGAGTTCGTTTTATAATGAAAACTTTTTGTTATATTTATATATAAACACGTGTTATAGGAAACTATAATTACATATGCCCATGCTTACATTTATGATTTGATATAAATAAATCAGCGAGATGCAGTATGTATGAATGCATAATGTAAACATTATATTTATTTTTATGATGTATGAAATTTAAATAATACTTAAAGACATAGCAATCCTTTTGAAATGTTGTATTACAGTATCACTCTTGAAAGACAAAAAAGGCTATTCTTTTTTTTTTTCTGAATGCATTAACCGACTAATCGACATACATATTAGTGCTAACTAAATCAAAAACAACAAATTCTTAGCTATTAAAAATCTTAGTAATATTTAAAAAAAAAAAACCATGAATTCTAGGTTATATGAATGTAATATAAGAAGCATTCGGATTATTTACAATAGCTTAACATTAATTTTACAAAGGTAGGGCTTTAAAAATACGCAAACATAAATTAAAGGGCAACAACCGATAAATGTGGTTTTACATCTGCACTAGACAACTTTAAGCACAAATGGGAAACAACCGATAAATGTGTTTTACATCCGCACCAGACAACTTTAAGCACAAAGGGAAACAACCGATATGTAGATTTTTTTTTTTTTTTTTTTTTTTTAATGCCGTGCTAGAGCCGCACAAAGCTTTCACTGATTGATAACTTCCAATTAACTCAGGCAGATATTGATCTATTCAGGTGCAGGCCTGGATAACTTACCTGTGTTACCAAATGTTGGGATTAGGCTGTTGTTGTAAGGAAGTTTTAATCGTGTGTAGCCGTTCATCTTTGGACAAGTTGAAGAAAATGTGTAAAATATACAACTGTTACAGTAACTAAAATTTACCAAATAGTAAATGAAATTTCATATTTAACTGAATAAAAAAGGAATACACCGAAAGTAACGTCAAATAAAATATATTATAGTGTAAATAATGATAAGAAATTACATACCACTGTAAGTTGTAAGCAGTATATATAATGAGCAGAACATAGGCACGGCAAAAATGGTAAGTGGGTAAAAACATGAGAGAGTGCGATGGGGAGAGAGTGACAGAGTGCGAGAGGGAGAGAGGTAAAGCGTGAGAGAGTGTGAGAGTGAGAGAGTGCGATGGGGAGAGAGTGAGAAAGTGAGGGAGTGAGAGAGAGAGAGAGAGCTAGATAGTGAGAGAGTGTGAGAGTGAGAGCGTGAGAGAGTGAGAGAGGGAGAAGGGAGAGCGTGAGAGAGGGAGAGCGAGAGAGTGTAGAAGTGTGAGAGAGACATCGATGATTGACGAGGAATACGGACGGGTTAAATGTGATACCACCCTTCCGCCCTCCCCCCCCCCCCCCAACTACAACTGAAAAAAAATGTCATGTCTAGTACAGCTTTCAATTTAATTAATATCGCAATTTCAAACAGTTATTGAGAAAAAAATATTGATTGTTTATCTTTTCAAAACATGCATCTGTCATTATTCGACCCATACTTTCTGAGTGGGTAGACATAATAGCATCTTTATCATTAATTGAACAATTGTATTCCTGTGTATGTTGGGGGAGGGGGTGTTTATGTTAGCTTTAAAGAATGAGACACAAGAAACCTCGCACGTAATGAACTAGAGACAAACTGTTCATGCAATTTAACACAGGCGCGCTGTAAACGCAAGGAAGACGTCGTTTATCAACGTCAGGCTATTAACACGTTAAACGCGGGTGGGGTTATTTTAGAAGGAATCGAAGCATGTTATGTAGCATGCATTTGTACCAGTTCGATACCATCGTTATTTCACGGTATTCGAATACAGGGCGGATCATTTTGACCCACATCCTTTTTAACCAGGATCCGAGTGTTATTTTTTTAAAGTAAGTTGCAACTAATGTTTTACTTTTAAGTAAGTAAACTTCACTTTCAAACCTGAAGGTCCATGGGGTAAGTGAAGTAGAGTTAACCTGTTTCTTTAACCTCGGCATATAATGGAATAATGTGGTCAGTCGCCTTTTCTTTTCCTGACGTGATTGAGGTACCCATTAGAACTGGGTGGAATCCGGTACGTTTTAGTACTTGAACCCGGATTCGAACTCAAGCATTTCGGGTTAGCAGCCGTATGCTCTACCGTTCGCCTACTTCGCCCCCTTCATTTACTTTTTAATCAATATTTTTTTTTAATCTTAGAAATAATGAGTTCTAGGGTTAGGGAGTAGGATAGACTATGTATACAAAATAAAAATAAAGCATCTTTTTAAACCTCATAGTTCATGGGGCGCAGTGGCGTAGGCAAGGGGGGGGGGGTTAGGGGGGTTATAACTTCTCCCATGGACTCACACCTATATATATATATATATATATATATATATATATATATATATATATATATATATATATATATATATATATATATTATATTTATTATGATTTTATACATATGGAAAAATATTTGAAGCCCTCCTATGAACAATTCCTGGCTACGCCACTGATGGGGCGGATGCAGAGACCACGTGTTTCATTCACATCGGCGTAGAATCGGATTGCGATGTTAGCGCCATTCTTATACGCCTTTACTTTCACTATTTGTATGTATCCATATGGGTATCCGAACTCGATTCGCTCGGGTTAACAACCGTATGTTCTTTCAACCGACTACACCGTCCCATTTTCAGTGCATGGATTACCATTTAAAATAACCAAACTACTATATAAAAGAAAAGTATAATAGACTAAATGACTTGTTTTGGTAGAAACAGAACAAGTGAACTTATACAAACATTTTTTTTTTAACATCGCATTGTTTTGTACACAATCAGCATGTTTCTCTAGCACGTGTAAGTGATGGGTCATGTTGACCAACCAATTTAGATAATAGTTATTTCTTTATTATAAATAATTTATGGAATATCTATGTCGACCTATACTATTTCTAAATTGACGTTTGAAATATCAGGTTTGGGTTTAAAATTGGTCCAATTTTTAGAAATAAGGATATGAGTCATTACCATAAATTACGCAAGCAGAGCTGGGTATCAAACGCCCATAATTAATTTAATGAGCTGCAGTGTTTGTGCTGGGCGGTTGGGCCTCGTTTTGATTTGATTTCACATCGAGAGGAGCGGGTTTGGTTTGATCAGAGAATAAACCAATCGCTGCATGGATCTACAGTGTAAAAGACGAGATAAAAAAGGATATTCTATTGCTATTTCCAAACGTGTGTAAAGCCTAGCCGTACAATTATTTTCGTTTGGACGTATTTTATTTGAGACTAGTACAGCATCTTACAATTGTGTTATTAAAAAGTAGAATTTGTCTGTTTAAAAAAAAAAAAAAGAACCTAGTAAACAATACTATTCTACATCGTTAAAGAAAAAATACAACTTTAACTGTATGCTGGATACATAGAAAAAGTTCAATCAATAAACGGTAAGTTTTAAAATATGCATCATTAGCTTGTTCGAAGCCTTTGATAATATTCTAGAAGACAATAATTAGAATAATCAATAATGTCTGCATAGACGGACCGACGACAGGAAATCAAGGCACGATGCCCGGGCAGAGAGTTGAGAGCTTCCCCTTTCACAAACACCACAACCCCACACACTCCCCACACTCCACACAGTAGACGGACCAAAGGGACAGGACGTTACCTATTCTTGGCAACAGCTCTGTTTGATTAAGGAGTTTTCTAGGAGCATCGAACTTTGGAACTATACATGTATATATATATATATATATATATATATATATATATATATATATATATATATATATATATATATATATATATATATATATATATATATATGTGTGTGTGTGTGTGTATATATATATATATATATACATATAGTGTACACATTTACTGTTGAAATTATAATTGTAATTAGATAGCATTACCGGCCTTTCATGTACTATCTCAATGCAAATCATTTTATAGTACTGATACTGAAGCCATAGGCGACCGGTTAAATATATTTTGTATAAATGTTGGTGATTTTTAAAAAAAAAATATGTTGTACCACTGTATGTGACTTTTAAAAATAGATTTTAAAATATAAAGACGTAAATTGAGCTGAATAAATAACTGACTTTCAATGTGATTAATATGTATGATATTTTTTTTCTATGTTTCAATACAGGTGAAATAAACTGAGAACTATCCCTGTGGTGTAAAGGTAGATAATCACAAGTGATTTTATAATCAATCAGAGAAAGATGAAGAAAGAGTTCAACTATTCTAATCGACTGGCTAGAGGAGACGATGACATAGAACATTTGACAAAACAGGAAGTGGGAGTGTTGTTAATCATCTGCACCTGCATCTACGCTATGACCATTATGTGTGCCGTGATGCTTTGCTTCAAGCGTCGGGAAAAAAAGAAGACCATTATCCAACTCCATATGCCCGAATGTAAACACAAACACGGCTTAGCGCAGTCCAGAAAAGGTTCCAGAGCGCTCGTCGTTAAGTACTTGAAGTCCCGTGACAAGCACGACCGTCCCGTTCGGTCTAAAAATGTAAGGGTAACAATTCGAGAACCACATCCAGACGTGTTGGCCAACGGTGGACTTCTTGGTTTAGATTCGTCTGAAGACATCAGCTCCAGCAGTGAAATCTTGCAGACGGTGGATCTGCCCCCTGCCCTAGAATCTTGTCAGCCCATCCACACTATCTACGATCTTTCGAAACCCAAGAAAAAAAAGGAGGGTGCTCAGCCGAAACAGGAAGATAATAAACTGGTAAGAGTTAATTCGCTTTAATGTTCGGTGTTTCTTTCAGACTTTTTTTATCCGGTTGGTGAGGGGGGGTTGGACTAAATTTTCAGACGGCGAGGAGATGCTGACATTGTTAAAAAAATACATTTTCTGTGTACATTTAAGTTCCTAAGAATAATTTTGCTTGGAAACAACATGAATTTTAAAACATGAACAATTTTTTTTTTTAATTTCAAATTGAGTACCAGTGATTCATCGGCATTATTGAAAACCCATCCCTCTATCTTAGTAGCTTTTTTTTGTCGATCTTCATAGACAGACACATTTTAGTCAATTATTAAATAAGCTTCACCACACCCCATGAACCACTCTCTCCCCATGTTCACCCCAACTCTACTCCACCCCTTCTTCACACACGATCTCCCTATAACATCTTCAGTCTAAACATACCCCTTACCTTCTAACTCTTTTTCACTATTTCGCTGTTTTCCAATAACTATTTTATCGCTATATTAAACCTATACCTATGATAAAGTAATTATCACCAGTTTTAACGTTAACACTATCGATGACCAAAACACTAATTACATTTAGAAAGAATGCGTTAAAAATATAATGAATTTTTTGCACTATGGGGTCGTCCATAATTGACGTCACACTCGTGGGGGAGGGGTGGTTCGCAATTTTGTGAAGTTGAATGATGAGGGGAAAAGGGGGAGAAGGGATCACATGGTGTGACGTACCACTTTTGCATTATAAAAAAACAATGTTAGAAAACGAATTTTAGCCGTTATTTCGCGTTTTAGAAAACTGATTTAATAAATTGTAATAAGAATTGATTAAAATACTCTATGTTGACAGAGTTCAGAAAAGTTTTTGGAAAAATTTCGTATTTTATGAAATTTCTAACTGCATTTTTGAGTGTGGTTGAAGGCTGATGTATGACGTCATTTTGGGGGGGGGGGGGGGTCTGGCTTTTAATGACAATGTGTGATATAGTGGAGGTTAGTGGGGGGGGGGGAGTTAAAAAATCGTTAAAAAAGATAAACGTCATTTATGGATTACACCTATAATGAAAACACACAATTCAGCTCTACTGGGTTTCTGACTCAAATTTTCCTGATAGCCTTCGTACTTGTAGTCTGCCACGCCCACATTGTATACAATCAGTCACTTTTGTTAAAAATAATTATTACAATAAGTACGCCTATAAATAGACTTAAAAAATTGATGCCATTGATTGAAAATTTGTACCAAAAATACTTTTAAACTAATTAATCATTCATTGGACTGGCAAAAAAGCATATTTGTTTTTACATATGTTGCAATTTTTTTTGTCTTGGTGTCCCACCCCCCTCCCCTTAAATGGCGTCACCTGGTACGGTAGGCAACCCCCCGCCCCCGCCTCTAGACCAACATGCTGATAATTTTCTAAGACATGTATGTATTATACATTGTGAAATCAATATATGTGTATGTTTAGCATTGCAAATATTGATTTTTGATCTTTAAATTAACTTGGGTTTAATTAAGATGTATTTATTTTGTTTTCAATACAGGAATTATAAATTTAAAAATCAAAATTTGTTCAAGAAAACACTATGTCTAATATTGGAAGATTTATTTTAATTGTAGCACAATTTGTTTGGTGGCCTAAATAATGAAAACATGTGAATATTATATTCTCTCTATGAAAAAGTCAACATATCCAAGTTTATATTTATTCACCTTTTTATATTAGTATTCAATGTCAAAACACTGGTTATTCTTTTTTTTATTTATTTATAAACTAATGGGTGGAATCGTAGACTGTCCTTAGAAAGACACATTAATTAAAAATAATGAATATCTTCAGAGATTAATCACAAGGCCACAAATTTATTAACCTACAAAAAGACCATAATTGACCACAAGACAACAAGACGACATATTCACGAAGCTACAAAGAAGACCATACACTGACCACAAGACCACACACACACCAACCAACAAAAAATATCACAAACTGACCACAAGACGACACATTGACCGACCAACTAGGAGGACCACAAACTGACCACAAGACCACACATTCACCAACCAACTATGAAGACAACTGACCCCAAAACCCCACATTGACCAACCAACTAGGTAGACAACTGACCATAAGACCACACATTGACCAAACAACTAGGAAGATAACAGACCACACAACGACGCATTGACTACCAACAAAAATATTTGATGAGAAACAGGCTACACTTGATGTGACTTGATGTTTTTAACATATTTTGAAATCTATTTTTTGACCCTTATAAATATGTGTATTTAAATGTTTTAAATGTTAAGCTACATATTATGGTTAAAAATGCATGATAATAGAGCATATTCTACTTTTTCTTTCTTAAACTTATATTTCTTTATTTGATTTTCGGGGCGAGGAAAATGTTTTTAAACATGCCTATTTTTTTTTTCTGGTCTCATTTTCTTCCCCCTTCATAAAAAATTATACGCAACATTTGATGTTAATCAAATAGAATAGTAAGATAAAAAAATCTGGGATAGAAAGTGTTACTAAGGTGTCATCCATAAATGACGTCACGCTTTTTGGGACGATTTTTACCTCCCCCCTCCCCTCGGTCACACGTCGTCACAAAAAGCCAGACCCCCCCCCCCCCCTAAAATAACGTCACACCTCAACCTACAACTCCCCTCAAAATTGAAGTTGAATTTTTTTTAAAACATCGATATTTTTCTAAAATCTTGTCTAAACTATTACAATTTATTAAAACAGTTATCTCAGCCCCTCCACACTATCTACGATCTTTCAAAACCCAAGAAAAAAAAGGAGGGGGGCTCAGCCGAAACAGGAAGATAATAAACAGGTAAGAGTTAATTTGCTTTAATATTCGGTGTTTCTTTCAGACTTTTTTATCCGGTTGGTGAGGGGTGGGGTAGACTAAATTTTCAGACGGAGGGGAGATGACACTGATGAAAGAATATATTTTTGTATACAAGAATATATTTTCTGTATACAAGAATATATTGTCTATATACAAAAATATATTTTCTGTATACAAGAGTATATTTTCTGTAAACAAGAATATATTGTCTGTATACAAGAATATATTTTCTGTATACAAGAGTATATTTTCTGTAAACAAGAATATATTGTCAGTATACAAGAATATATTTTCTGTATACAAGAATATATTCTCTGTAAACAAGAATATATTTTCTGTATACAAGAATATATTTTCAGTATACAAGAATATATTGTCTGTATACAAGAATATATTGTCCGTATACAAGAATATATTCTCTGTAAACAAGAATATATTTTCTGTATACAAGAATATATTTTCTGTATACAAGAATATATTGTCTGTATACAAGAATATATTGTCTGTATACAAGAATATATTCTCTGTATACAAGAATATATTGTCTGTATACAAGAATATATTCTCTGTATACAAGAATATATTTTCTGTATACAAGAATATATTTTCTGTATACAAGAATATATTGTCTGTATACAAGAATATATTGTCTGTATACAAGAATATATTGTCTGTATACAAGAATATATTCTCTGTATACAAGAATATATTTTCTGTATACAAGAATATATTTTCTGTATACAAGAATATATTGTCTGTAAACAAGAATATATTTTCTGTATACAAGAATATATTCTCTGTATACAAGAATATATACTTCTGTAAACAAGAATATATTTTCTGTATACAAGAATATATTCTCTGTATACGAGAATATATTTTCTGTAAACAAGAATATATTTTCTGTATACAAGAATATATTCTCTGTATACAAGAATATATTCTCTGTAAACAAGAATATATTTTCTTTATACAAGAATATATTCTCTGTATACAAGAATATATTTTCTGTAAACAAGAATATATTTTCTGTATACAAGAATATATTCTCTGTATACAAGAATATATTTTCTGTAAACAATAATATATTTTCTTTATACAAGAATATATTCTCTGTATACAAGAATATATTTTCTGTAAACAAGAATATATTTTCTGTATATATACGACTTTCGATCGGGGGTCGTAGAGGTGCCCTGGGGCCAAGAGATGCCTTAAAGAAACACTGTTTATAATGTACAATCTGTGGCGTCTGTCTGTTGACAAACCTTTGTTATAAAAATTAATATTTTGTAAGATTTTCAGTTGCCTTGGTCGGTTCGTTAACATAATTTTGCTTGGAAACAACATACATTTTAAAACATGAACAAAAATGTTTCAAACTGAGTAACAATTGATTCGCCGGCATCATTGAAAACCTGTTCATCTATCTTAGTATCTTATTTTTGACGATCTTCATACAGACACATTTTAGTCAATTATTAAATAAGCTTCACTGCACCCCATGAACCACTCTCTCCTCATGTTCACCCCAACTCTACTCCACCCCTTCTTCACACACGAACTCCTTACCACATACCACTCACCTTCTAACTCAGCACACATTCTTACAATGATTCTTTTCTACTATTTCGCTGTTTTCCAATAACTAGTTTATCGCAGCATTACACCTATCACTATAATCAAGTAATTATCACCGATTTTAACGTTAACACTATCACTAACCATAACACTATTTATATTTAGAAACAATGAGTTAAAAATATTATTATGAATGTGTTGTCGTCCATAAATGACGTCATACTCGTAGGGGGAGGGGAGTCCGCAATTTTGTGACGGTGTGTGATCCCGGGGAGTGGGGGGGGGGGGGGTCAGATGGTGTGACGTCACATGTTCGCATTATAACAAAGGCAATGTTAGAAAACGAATTTTAGCCGTTATTTCGCTTTTTAGAAAACTGTTTTAATAAATTTTAATAATAATTGATTAAAATACTCTATATTAACAGAGTTCAGAAACGTTTTGGTAAAAATATAGTATTTTATGAAAATTCCAACTGCAATGTTTGAGTGTGGTTGTAGGCTGAGGTGTGACGTCATTTTTAGCGGGGGGGGGTCTAGCTTTTTGTGACGATGTGTGACATAGGAGAGGGGGGGGGGGAGTTAAAAATCGTTAAAAAAGATTGACATCATTTATTGATGACACCTATAATGAAAACACACAATTCAGCTCTACTCGGTTCCTGACTCAAATCTTCCTGATAGCCTTCGTACTCGTAGTTTGCCACGCCCACATTGTATACAACCAGTCAAACTTCTGTATAAATAATTATTAAAATAAGTACGCCTATAAATAGACTTAAAACATAGATCGCCATTGATTGAAGCAAGCCCGTTTTATTTCTTCGTCCATATTTCGGAAAAAAGGTCACCCATCTGAAATATAATATATTTAGGCACTGGCGTCGCTAGATCGGGTGTCACCCGATGCGGCAACACATGAAGTCACCACCCCCCCCCCCCACCCCCTCGCCCTTTATCGGGATAGTCAGTTTGTACCAAAACTACTTTTTAACTAATTAATCTTCGTTGGACTGGGAAAAAGCATATTTGTTCTACATATTTTCCATTTTTTTTGTCTTGGTGTCACCCCCCCCCCTTAAATGGTGTCACCTGGTGCGGACCGCAACCCCCGCCCCCGCCTCTAGACCAACATGCTGATAACTTTCTAGGATATGTATGTATTATACAGTTGAGAAAGCAATATATGTGTATGTTCAGCATTGCAAATATTGATTTTTGATCTTTAAATTAACTTGGGCTAATTAAGATGTATTTATTTTGTTTTCAATACAGGAAAAGGATGAAAATATGGAATCATTCGCTGTAAAGGTAGAAATTTCAAACTAATGAAACTACATTATAATTTAAAAATCAAAATTTGTTCAAGAAAACAGTATGTCTAATATTGGAAGATTTATTTTAATTGTAGCACAATTTGTTTGGTGGCCTAAATAATGAAAAATATGAATGTTATATTCTCTCTATGAAAAAGTCAACATATCCAAGTTTATATTTATTCACCTTTTTATATTAGTATTCTTTGTCAAAACACTGGTTATTCTTTTTTTTAATTTATTTATAAACTAATGGGTGGAATCGTAGACTGTCTTTAGAAAGACACATTAATTAAAAATAATGAATATGTTCAGAGAGTGATCTCAAGGCCACAAATTTATTAACCTAAAAAAAGACCATAATTGACCACAAGATCACAAGATGACAAATTCACCAAACTACAAAGAAAACCATACACTGACCACAAGACCACGCATTCACCAACCAACTAGGAAGACCACAAACTGATCACAAGACGACACATTGACCAACCAACTAGGAAGATCACAAACTGACCACAAGACGACACATTGACCAACCAACTAGGAAGATCACAAACTGACCATAAGACTACACATTGACCAAACAACTAGGTAGACAACTGACCATAAGACCACACATTGACCAACCAACTAGGTAGACAACTGACCCCAAAACCCCACATTGACCGACCAACTAGGTAGACAACTGACCATAAGACCACACATTGACCAACCAACTAGGAAGATCACAAACTGACCATAAGACTACACATTGACAAACCAACTAGGTAGACAACTGACCATAAGACCACACATTGACCAACCAACTAGGTAGACAACTGACCCCAAAACCCCACATTGACCGACCAACTAGGTAGACAACTGACCATAAGACCACACATTGACCAACCAACTAGGTAGACAACTGACCATACGACCACACATTGACCAACCAACTAGGTAGACAACTGACCCCAAAACCCCACATTGACCAACCAACTAGGTAGACAACTGACCATAAGACCACACATTGACCAACCAACTAGGTAGACAACTGACCATACGACCACACATTGACCAACCAACTAGGTAGACAACTGACCATAAGACCACACATTGACCAACCAACTAGGAAGACAACTGACCCCAAAACCCCACATTGACCAACCAACTAGGTAGACAAATGACCATAAGACCACACATTGACCAATCAGCTAGGTAGACAACTGACCACAAGACCACACATTGACCAACCAACTAGGTAGACAAATGACCATAAGACCACACATTGACCAACCAACTAGGTAGACAACTGACCATAAGACCACACATTGACCAACCAACCAGGTAGACAACTGACCATAAGACCACACATTGACCAACCAACTAGGTAGACAACTGACCATAAGACCACACATTGACCAACCAACTAGGTAGAGAACTGACCATAAGACCACACATTGACCAACCAGCTAGGTAGACAACTGACCACAAGACCACACATTGACCAACCAACTAGGTAGACAACTGACCATAAGACTACACATTGACCAACCAACTAGGAAGATAACTGACCACACAACGACACATTCACTACCAACACAAATATTTGATGAGAAACAGGCTACACTTGATGTGAATTGATTTTTTTAACATATTTTGAAATCTATTTTTTTACCCTTATAAATATGTGTATTTAAATGTTTTAAATGTTAAGCTACATATTAATGGTTAAATACGTGATAATAGAGCATATTCTACTTTTTCTTTCTTAAACTTATATTTCTTTATTTGATTTTCGGGGCAAGGAAAATGTTTTTAAACATGCATTTTTTTCTAGTCTCATTTTCATAAAAAATTATACGCAACATTTGTAGTTAATCAAATAGAATAGTAAGATAAAAAAATCTGGGATAGAAAGTGTTTCTAAGGTGTCATCCATAAATGACGTCACGCTTTTTGGGACGATTTTTACCTCCCCCCTCCCCTCGGTCACACGTCGTCACAAAAAGCCAGACCCCCCCTCCTAAAATAACGTCACACCTCAACCTACAACTCCCCTCAAAATTGAAGTTGAATTTTTTTTAAAACATCGATATTTTTCTAAAATCTTGTCTAAACTATTACAATTTATTAAAACAGTTATCTCAGCCCCTCCACACTATCTACGATCTTTCAAAACCCAAGAAAAAAAAGGAGGGGGCTCAGCCGAAACAGGAAGATAATAAACAGGTAAGAGTTAATTTGCTTTAATATTCGGTGTTTCTTTCCGACTTTTTTATCTAGTTGGTGAGGGGTGGGGTAGACTAAATTTTCAGACGGAGGGGAGATGACACTGATGAAAGAATATATTTTTGTTTACAAGAATTAACTCTACTCCACCTTCTTCACACACGATCTTCATGTCACATCTTCACTCTAAACATACCACTTACCTACTAATTCAAATAGCACATATTCTTACACTTATTCCTTATTACTATTTCTATGTATTCCAATAACTAGTTTATCGCATTGTTAAACCTATAACTACAATCAAGCGATTATCACCAGCTTTAACCTTTACTCTATCGATGAGACACTAATTATATTTAGAAACAATGTGTTAAAAATATTATAATGATTTTTTTTTTAGCACTATGGGCTCGTCCATAAACTACGTCACATTCGTGGGGGAGGGGAGAGGGGGGGGGGGGGTTCTGCAATTTTGTGAGGGTGTGTGATGAGGGGGAGGGGGGGGGGGGGGCTCAGATAGTGTGACGTCACACTTTTGCATTATAAAAAAATAATTTTAGAAAACGAATTTTAGCCGTTAATTCGCGTTTTAGAAAACTGTTTTAATAAATAGTAATAAGAATTGATTAAAATACTTTATGTTGACAGAGCTCAGAAAAGACTTTAGAAAAATGTTGAGTGTGGTTGTAGGCTGAGTAATGACGTCATTTTAGGGGGGGGGGTCTGGCTTTTTGTGACGATGTGTGACATAGGTGGAGGGAGTCAAAAATCGTTTTAAAAAGCGTGACGTCATTTATTGATGACACCTATAATGAAAACACACAATTCAGCTTTACTCGGTTCCTGACTCAAATCTTCCTGATAGCCTCGTACTTAGTCTGCCACGCCCACATTGTATACAACCAGTCAAACTTCTGTATAAATAATTATTAAAATAAGTACGTCTATAAATAGACTTAAAACATAGATCGCCATTGATTGAAGCAAGCCCGTTTAATTTCTTCGTCCATATTTTGGAAAAAAGGTCACCCATCTGAAACATAATACATTTAGGCACTGGCGTCGCTAGATCGGGTGTCACCCGATGCGGCAACACATGAAGTCACCACCCACACCCCCCCCCCCACCCCCTCGCCCTTTATCGGGATAGTCAGTTTTTACCAAAACTACTTTTTAACTAATTAATCTTCGTTGGACTGGGAAAAAGCATATTTGTTCTACATATTTTCCAATTTTTTTGTCTTGGTGTCACCCCCCCCTTAAATGGTGTCACCTGGTGCGGACCGCAACCCCCGCCCCCGCCTCTAGACCAACATGCTGATAACTTTCTAGGATATGTATGTATTATACAGTTGAGAAATCAATATATGTGTATGTTTAGCATTGCAAATATTGATTTTTGATCTTTAAATTAACTTGGGCTAATTAAGATGTATTTATTTTGTTTTCAATACAGGAAAAGGATGAAAATATGGAATCATTCGCTGTAAAGGTAGAAATTTCAAACTGATGAAACTACATTATAATTTAAAAAACAAAATTTGTTCAAGAAAACAGTATGTCTAATATTGGAAGATTTATTTTAATTGTAGCACAATTTGTTTGGTGGCCTAAATAATGAAAAATATGAATATTATATTCTCTCTATGAAAAAGTCAACATATCCAAGTTTATATTTATTCACCTTTTTATATTAGTATTCTTTGTCAAAACACTGGTTATTCTTTTTTTTTATTTATTTATAAACTAATGGGTGGAATCGTAGACTGTCTTTAGAAAGACACATTAATTAAAAATAATGAATATGTTCAGAGAGTGATCACAAGGCCACAAATTTATTAACCTAAAAAAAGACCATAATTGACCACAAGATCACAAGATGACAAATTCACCAAACTACAAAGAAAACCATACACTGACCACAAGACCACGCATTCACCAACCAACTAGGAAGACCACAAACTGATCACAAGACGACACATTGACCAACCAACTAGGAAGATCACAAACTGACCACAAGCCTACACATTGACCAACCAACTAGGAAGATCACAAACTGACCATAAGACTACACATTGACCAACCAACTAGGAAGATCACAAACTGACCACAAGACGACACATTGACCAACCAACTAGGAAGATCACAAACTGACCACAAGACCACACATTGACCAACCAACTAGGTAGACAACTGACCATAAGACCACACATTGACCAACCAACTAGGTAGACAACTGACCATAAGACCACACATTGACCAACCAACTAGGTAGACAACTGACCATAAGACCACACATTGACCAACCAACTAGGTAGACAACTGACCATAAGACCACACATTGACCAACCAACTAGGTAGACAACTGACCATAAGACCACACATTGACCAACCAACTAGGTAGACAACTGACCATAAGACCACACATTGACCAACCAACTAGATAGACAACTGACCATAAGTCCACACATTGACCAACCAAATAGGTAGACAACTGACCATAAGACCACACATTGACCAACCAACTAGGTAGACAACTGACCATAAGACCACACATTGACCAACCAACTAGGTAGACAACTGACCATAAGACCACACATTGACCAACCAACTAGGTAGACAACTGACCATAAGACCACACATTGACCAACCAACTAGGTAGACAACTGACCCCAAAACCCCACATTGACCAACCAACTAGGCAGACAACTGACCATAAGACGACACATTGACCAACCAACTAGGTAGACAACTGACCATAAGACCACACATTGACCAACCAACTAGGTAGACAACTGACCCCAAAACTCCACAATTGACAGACCAACTAGGTAGACAACTGACCCCAAAACGCCACATTGACCGACCAACTAGGTAGACAACTGATCCCAAAACCCCACATTGACCAACCAACTAGGTAGACAACTGACCCCAAAACCCCACATTGACCGACCAACTAGGTAGACAACTAACCCCAAAACCCCACATTGACCGACCAACTAGGTAGACAACTGACCCCAAAAACCCCACATTGACCAACCAACTAGGTAGACAACTGACCCCAAAACCCCACATTGACCGACCAACTAGGTAGACAACTGACCCCAAAACCCCACATTGACCAACCAACTAGGTAGACAACTGACCCCAAATCCCCACATTGACCAACCAACTAGGTAGACAACTGACCCCAAAACCCCACATTGACCAAACAACTAGGTAGACAACTGACCCCAAAACCCCACATTGACCGACCAACTAGGTAGACAACTGACCCCAAAAACCCCACATTGACCAACCAACTAGGTAGACTACTGACCCCAAAACCCCACATTGACCGACCAACTAGGTAGACAACTGACCCCAAAACCCGACATTGAACAACCAACTAGGTAGACAACTGACCCCAAATCCCCACATTGACCAACCAACTAGGTAGACAACTGACCCCAAAACCCCACATTGACCAACCAACTAGGTAGACAACTGACCCCAAAACCCCAAATTGACCGACCAACTAGGTAGACAACTGACCCCAACACCCCACATAGACCAACCAACTAGGTAGACAACTGACCCCAAAACCCCACATTGACCAACCAACTAGGTAGACAACTGACCCCAACACCCCACATAGACCAACCAACTAGGTAGACAACTGACCCCAAAACCCCAATTTGACCGACAAACTAGGTAGACAACTGACCCCAAAACCCCAAATTGACCGACCAACCAGGTAGACAACTGACCCCAAAACCCCAAATTGACCGACCAACTAGGTAGACAACTGACCCCAAAACCCCACATTGACCAACCAACTAGGTAGACAACTGACCCCAAAACCCCACATTGACCAACCAACTAGGTAGACAACTGACCATAAGACTACACATTGACCAACCAACTAGGTAGACAAATGACCATAAGACCACACATTGACCAACCAACTAGGTAGACAACTGACCACACAACGACGCATTCACTACCAACAAAAATATTTGATGAGAAACAGGCTACACTTGATGTGACTTTATGTTTTTATCATATTTTAAAATATATTTTTTGACCCTTATAAATGTGTATATTTTAAATATTTTAAATGTTAAGCTACATATTATGGTTAAAATGCATGATAATAGAGCATATTCTACTTTTACATTCTTAAACTTATATTTCTTTATGTGATTTTCGGGTAAGGAAAATTTTTTTAAACATGCTATTTTTGTCTGGTCTCAAGTCTCAATTACCCTTCCTTAACAAATTATACGAAAAATTTGATGTTAAACGAATAGAAAAGTAAGATTTTAAAAACTGGGATAAAAAAGCCTTCACATATTTTTTTAAATGTTAAAGCTGTGTGCACCGCTTTATTTTTATAGACTGTTGAGGAGCAAATTTGCGAAATCTGTTCAGTTTCTATTTTATTTTCTTTAGGGAATCGACTTTTAAATATTATTTTTGTTAAGTTAGGATTTTCTTTTACTGTTGAAAATTGTAATTTAATGTTATATATTTTACCAGAAAAATAATAATACTACGTTAATTGCATAGTAATTAAAAAGGCTAAAAGTGTAACTCGTTTTTACAAAAACTGGACTTTGCATATTGCCTCCTCAGATAGTGTCTATGTAAAATTACAATAAGGCCAAAATGTATTGTAGTTATTAAACATATTTGTTCATCGCAACCCAATATACAAATTGTCTTTCTCATTTGACACCATTGCCAGATGCTTAACTGGTTAGACCTACAATGGCATTTAAAAAAAGCATATCGATCGTTCCATTCTATCTGGCATGCAATCGCTTCATTGTTTATAAATTGTCTTCTGTACTGCTGCAGACTTAGCATATTTTTTTAAAAATGTTAGCATTTGCGTTACACGTAGAACTACATGATTTTACCCAGAAGAGATTTTCCTCTCAGCGTTTAACATTTTCTTTCAGGTATCTATTTGTTGATGGGTGCTTACCCCACCCCCCCCCCCTTTCTGGATAATACCGACCACTCCTCCATAAAACAATTACGCCACTTAAATTGTCTGATCTTCTTAATTAATCCGATTAGTTTTAACACCTTCCTAACAAAAACATAACCCCCCTCTCCCCAACACATACATCACCCTCCCCTCCCCACCCCAACACATATATCACCCTCCCCTCCCCACACTAACACAGACATCACCCACCCCAACACAGACATCACCCACCCCAACACAGACATCACCCACCTCAACACAGACATCACCCTCCCCTCCCCACCTCAACACAGACATCACCCTCCCCTCCCCACCCCAACACAGACATCACCATCCCCTACCTAACACAGACATCACCCACCCCAACACAGACATCACCCACCCCACCCCAACACAGACATCACCCACCTCAACACAGACATCACCCTCCCCTCCCCACCCCAACACAGACATCACCATCCCCTACCTAACACAGACATCACCCTCCCCACCCCAACACAGACATCACCCTCCCCACCCCAACACAGACATCACCCTCCCCACCCCAACACAGACATCACCCTCCCCACCCCAACACAGACATCACTCTCCCCACCCCAACACAGACATCACCCTCCCCACCCCAACACAGACATCACCCCACCCCAACACATACATCACCCTCCCCACCCCAACACAGACATCACCCTCCCCACCCCAACACAGACATCACCCTCCCCACCCCAACACAGACATCACCCTCCCCACCCCAACACAGACATCACCCTCCCCACCCCAACACAGACATCACCCTCCCCACCCCAACACAGACATCACCCCACCCCAACACAGACATCACCCCACCCCAACACAGACATCACCCCACCCCAACACAGACATCACCCACCCCACCCCAACACATACATCACCCTCCCCAATACAGACATCACCCTCCCCACCCTAACATAGACATCACCCACCCCACCCCAACACAGACATCACCCACCCCACCCTAACACAGACATCACCCACCCCACCCCAACACAGACATCACCCACCCCACCCTAACACAGACATCACCCACCCCAACACAGACATCACCCTCCCCACCCCAACACAGACATCACACTCCCCACCCCAACACAGACATCACCCTCCCCACCCCAACACAGACATCACCCTCCCCAGCCCAACACAGACATCACCCACCCCACCCCAACACATACATCACCCTCCCCAATACAGACATCACCCTCCCCACCCCAACACAGACATCACCCCTCCCCACCCCAACACAGACATCACCCTCCCCACCCCAACACAGACATCACCCTCCCGACCCCAACACAGACATCACCCACCCCACCCCAACACAAACATCACCCACCCCACCCTAACACAGACATCACCCTCCCCACCCTAACACATACATCACCCACCCCAACACAGACATTACCCACCCCAACACAGACATCACCCTCCCCACCCCAACACAGACATCACCCACCCCACCCCAACACAGACATCACCCACCCCAACACAGACATCACCCTCCCCACCCTAACACAGACATCACCCACCCCACCCCAACACATACATCACCCTCCCCACCCCAACACAGACATCACCCACCCCACCCCAACACAGACATCACCCACCCCACCCTAACACATACATCACCCTCCCTAACACAGACATCACCCTCCCCACCCCAACACAGACATCACCCTCCCCACCCCAACACAGACATCACCCACCCCAACACAGACATCACCCTCCCCAATACAGACATCACCCTCCCCACCCCAACACAGACATCACCCACCCCACCCCAACACAGATATCACCCACCCCAACACAGACATCACCCACCCCACCCCAACACATACATCACCCTCCCCAATACAGAGATCACCCTCCCCACCCTAACAAAGACATCACCCTCCCCACCCCAACACAGACATCACCCACCCCACCCCAACACAGACATCACCCACCCCACCCTAACAAAGACATCACCCTCCCCAACACAGACATCACCCTCCCCACCCCAACACAGACATCACCCTCCCCACCCTAACACAGACATCACACTCCCCACCCCAACATAGACATCACCCTCCCTAACACAGACATCACCCTCCCCACCCCAACACAGACATCATCCACCCCACCCCAACACAGACATCACCCACCCCACCCTAACACAGACATCACCCTCCCCACCCCAACATAGACATCACCCTCCCTAACACAGACATCACCCTCCCCACCCCAACACAGACATCACCCTCCCCACCCCAACACAGACATCACCCTCCCCACCCCAACACAGACATCACCCTCCCCAATACAGACATCACACTCCCCACCCCAACACAGACATCACCCTCCCCAATACAGACATCACACTCCCCACCCCAACACAGACATCACCCTCCCCACCCCAACACAGACATCACCCACCCCACCCCAACACAGACATCACCCACCCCACCCCAACACATACATCACCCACCCCAACACAGACATCACCCTCCCCACCCCAACACAGACATCACCCTCCCCACCCCAACACAGACATCACCCACCCCACCCCAACACAGACATCACCCACCCCACCCCAACACATACATCACCCACCCCAACACAGACATCACCCTCCCCACCCCAACACAGACATCACCCACCCCACCTCAACACAGACATCACCCACCCCACCTCAACACATACATCACCCACCCCAACACAGACATCACCCTCCCCACCCCAACACAGACATCACCCACCCCACGTCAACACAGACATCACCCACCCCACCTCAACACATACATCACCCACCCCAACACAGACATCACCCTCCCCACCCCAACACAGATATCACCCTCCCCACCCCAACACAGACATCACCCTCCCCAACACAGACATCACCCCACCCCAATACAGACATCACACTCCCCACCCCAACACAGACATCACCCTCCCCACCCCAACACATATATCACCCTCCCCAATACAGACATCACCCTCCCCACCCCAACACAGACATCACCCTCCCCACCCCAACACAGACATCACCCTCCCCACCCCAACACAGACATCACCCTCCCCAACACAGACATCACCCACCCCAACACAGACATCACCCACCCCAACACAGACATCACCCACCCCAACACAGACATCACCATCCCCAACACAGACATCACCCTCCCCACCCCAACACAGACATCACCCACCCCAACACAGACATCACCCTCCCCACCCCAACACAGACATCACCCTCCCCAATACAGACATCACCCTCCCCACCCCAACACAGACATCACCCACCCCAACACAGACATCACCCTCCCCACCCCAACACATACATCACCCTCCCTAACACAGACATCACCCTCCCCACCCCAACACAGACATCACCCTCCCCACCCCAACACAGACATCACCCACCCCAACACAGACATCACCCACCCCACCCCAAAACAGACATCACCCACCCCACCCCAACACAGACATCACCCACCCCACCCCAACACAGACATCACCCTCCCCACCCCAACACAGACATCACCCACCCCACCCCAACACAGACATCACCCTCCCCACCCCAACACAGACATCACCCCACCCCACCCCAACACAGACATCACCCACCCCACCCCAACACAGACATCACCCTCCCCACCCCAACACAGACATCACCCACCCCACCCCAACACAGACATCACCCACCCCACCCCAACACAGACATCACCCCACCCCAACACAGACATCACCCCACCCCAACACAGACATCACCCACCCCAACACAGACATCACCCACCCCACCCCAAAACAGACATCACCCACCCCACCCCAACACAGACATTACCCCACCCCACCCCAACACAGACATCACCCTCCCCACCCCAACACAGACATCACCCTCCCCACCCCAACACAGACATCACCCACCCCACCCCAACACAGACATCACCCACCCCACCCCAACACAGACATCACCCACCCGACCCCAACACAGACATCACCCACCCCACCCCAACACAGACATCACCCACCCCAACACAGAAATCACCCACCCCACCCCAACACAGACATCACCCCACCCCAACACAGACATCACCCACCCCAACACAGACATCACCCTCCCCACCCTAACACAGACATCACCCTCCCCACCCCAACACAGACATCACCCACCCCACCCCACCCCAACACAGACATCACCCTCCCCACCCCAACACAGACATCACCCACCCCACCCCAACACAGACATCACCCACCCGTCCCCACCCCAACACAGACATCACCCACCCCACCCCAACACAGACATCACCCACCCCAACACAGACATCACCCACCCCAACACAGACATCACCCACCCCACCCCAACACAGACATCACCCCACCCCAACACAGACATCACCCTCCCCACCCTAACACAGACATCACCCTCCCCACCCCAACACAGACATCACCCTCCCCACCCCAACACAGACATCACCCACCCCACCCCAACACAGACATCACCCACCCGTCCCCACCCCAACACAGACATCACCCACCCCATCCCAACACAGACATCACCCACCCCACCCCAAAACAGACATCACCCACCCCACCCCAACACAGACATCACCCACCCCACCCCAACACAGACATCACCCTCCCCACCCCAACACAGACATCACCCACCCCACCCCAACACAGACATCACCCACCCCACCCCAACACAGACATCACCCACCCCACCCCACCCCAACACAGACATCACCCTCCCCACCCTAACACAGACATCACCCTCCCCTCCCCATCACAGACATCACCCTCCCCACCCCAACACAGACATCACCCACCCCACCCCACCCCAACACAGACATCACCCTCCCCACCCCAACACAGACATCACCCACCCCACCCCACCCCAACACAGACATCACCCCACCCCAACACAGACATCACCCACCCCACCCCAACACAGACATCACCCTCCCCACCCCAACACAGACATCACCCTCCCCACCCCAACACAGACATCACCCTCCCCTCCCCACCCCAACACAGACATCACCCCACCCCACCCCAACACAGACATCACCCTCCCCACCCCAACACAGACATCACCCTCCCCTCCCCACCCCAACACAGACATCACCCCACCCCACCCCAACACAGACATCACCCCACCCCACCCCAACACAGACATCACCCTCCCCACCCCAACACAGACATCACCCACCCCAACACAGACATCACCCTCCCCACCCCAACACAGACATCACCCTCCCCACCCCAACACAGACATCACCCTCCCCACCCCAACACAGACATCACCCTCCCCACCCCAACACAGACATCACCCTCCCCACCCCAACACAGACATCACCCTCCCCACCCCAACACAGACATCACCCTCCCCACCCCAACACAGACATCACCCCCCCACCCCAACACAGACATCACCCACCCCAACACAGACATCACCCTCCCCTCCCCACCCCAACACAGACATCACCCTCCCCACCCCAACACAGACATCACCCACCCCAACACAGACATCACCCTCCCCACCCCAACACAGACATCACCCTCCCCACCCCAACACAGACATCACCCACCCCAACACAGACATCACCCACCCGTCCCCACCCCAACACAGACATCACCCACCCCAACACAGACATCACCCTCCCCTCCCCACCCCAACACAGACATCACCCTCCCCTCCCCACCCCAACACAGACATCACCCTCCCCACCCCAACACAGACATCACCCACCCCAACACAGACATCACCCTCCCCTCCCCACCCCAACACAGACATCACCCTCCCCACCCCAACACAGACATCACCCTCCCAACCCCAACACAGACATCACCCTCCCCACCCCAACACAGACATCACCCTCCCCACCCCAACACAGACATCACCCTCCCCATCCCAACACAGACATCACCCCACCCCAACACAGACATCACCCACCCCACCCCAACACAGACATCACCCTCCCCATCCCAACACAGACATCACCCCACCCCAACACAGACATCACCCCACCCCACCCCAACACAGACATCACCCTCCCCCCTCCCCACCCCAAGACAATCATCACCCATCACCCCCCCCCCCATACATAAACATCACCCTTCCCTACCAAGGGCAAAAGTAGACCTACACGAACATGGTTCTATTATATTTTGGAACGCACCGCTTATTTACTTTATCAATTATATTGTGTGATTATTCGTTGTAATTTTTTTTCTTTAGCTTTTATTTCCTTATAGGTGTCTTTTGCTTGATGACTATAAACTAAAATCCGCTCTTAAAAGTAAATAAAATTATTGTAATAAATAATATCTGATGAGTTTTAATTTTATTCAGTTAAACATTATTTTCAGAATAAAATAAAAATAATGCAGGTGTTTTCATTCAATTATGTTTGCATAAAGGAAAGATATAAAAATATGTTTTAATGGGCTACTTACTTTATCAGCAGTGGAGTACCTTGACAAAAAATTTTTTAACAAGGACAAAAAAAGCAACATACACAGACGACTACAAGAGTTTAAGAGGTTCAAATTAATCCACCTCATTTATTGGTTATTCATCAATGGCTTTCGATCTTTGTTTTAGTTTATTCACTTTACAAAAAAATCAAGTCACAATTGTCCTTTACAAATGAAGACATAGGACCGTTCTCTGGCGTCAATGCTTCTCAGTATTCGCCGCTACAAAAATGTACTCTTAAGCATACAGAAAGGACAGCTGTCTTGAAAAATTACCTTTTTTTCTTTCTGTTTATAAACATAAAGATAGTGGACATTACGTAATGTGTATGTAAACTTACGTTATAATATTGAGAATTAGTTAACTTAGAAGTATGTTTAAGTGTTGACATTTTACGTTAGGGGTATAATATTTACAGCATAATACGAACATGATGTTTAGTGGTTAGTTGATAACAGTTTGTTTTAGATTAAATCTAAACAAATAATCGATAATTCAGCACGTATTCAAAGTGTTGCCTGTCTCAAAAGTCGGTGACGGAATATAAACAACTGGGTCTGACAAACCCAAACATCACGATGCAGGTCACAACACGTCTACTACACACCGCGCTGTGTGTGCAGGACACACCTGAACACGTCAAGTGTTTACCGAACGATGAGTGCACAAGATGGGTTCACGAGAGTATACACGTCACGTGTTTATTTCCAGACTCAAGACCTTTTCAATCCTCCAGGTATTTAAAATGTTAAGTACGTAAAATCAGCCATATGGGAAAGTAATCCCTCTCTGCATGGAAGGGGGAAACCCGGTTAATGTGTTACTCCTGCCGTGCTTTGGCCTCGATTTGGTATGATGTCACGTTGACATAAACATGTTAAAAATACCTTCAATTAGCAGTTACATGAATCTACAGTGGTAACAGGAATCAAGATATGTGTTTTAAAACGATGGATATATTCCCCATAGTGATGAAAATGGTATCTACTGTGAATATATTTTAAAACTGAATTAAAGTAGTTGTGGTGTGTAGAATAGAAAAGTAGAGGTCTGTAATGCGAGACGTATCAGTGGTTGAACCTCAGCAAGTAGCGAGGGATGTTACAGCAGTGAGGAAAATGAAAGTTATATTTCGTACACTTGTGTACATTAAATGAATGGACAATAAACGGGAAAGGTAAGATTGCCTAACTTAATTAAATAAAATCAGCTTATGGATAATTATACTTATTAGTACCTGTGTTTTAAATACACACAGACACACACTGACATATATATATATATATATATATATATATATATATATATATATATATATATATATATATATATATATATATATATATATATATGTCTGTGTGTGTATGCGTGTATGCGTGTATGTGTGTTTACAGCCACAGATTTTGACATCTGCAGATAATGTGTTATGAGACGGCGTGGCCTAGCGGTGGAGCGCTAGTATACTAACCCGATAGTTTCGAGTTCGAATCCGGGTTCAAGTTAGTGGAACGTCCCTGAGTCCACCCACCTCTGATGGGTACCTAACTTACGTTAGGGAGAGTAAAGGCGGCTGACCTTTAATGCTGACCACATTATCCATTTATATGCCGAGGTCAAGAAACATATGAACTTCACTTCATCTACCCAATGTATCGTTAGGTCTAAAGAGAATACTTTACTTATAGAAAATGTGTTAGAAATATAATTTTTAACTCTCATTAGACTTCTTAACCTCTTATCCACGTATAGTAGGTAAATGGATCCCAAGTTCCTAATTGCCATTTGTGGAGTTCTACAACTGGTTTTATGTAAGTAGAAAATAAAAGCGTAAAACTCATTTTTAAACTTGTTGAATGCTAAATAGGCATGTTGAGAAATATGTTTGGAATTTATAGGTAATATATATATAGGTAATATATATATATATATATATATATATATATATATATATATATATATAGGTAATATATATATATATATAGAATATATATATATATAGAATATATATATATATATATATATATATATATATATATATATATATATATAGGCCTATATATATATAATGTCAAATGTAAAATAATAATTACTGTTACCGTTGACCGTGTGCAGTAGCAGATGGTGGATGGCGTCGTATTGTTGTAGAAGAAAACATGGAGTTCTTAGAATTCTGCAGCATACCACGTGGCGAGAAGTCAATACATTGGTATATGACAATCAAAGACAAAACGGCCAATGTTGTAACTTGTACAAAGCAACCACTGAGGGCGACCGTGTGTAAGCAAGTGACGCCTATCGCTTATATAGGTAAGTAGAATGATTAATGTAATTTAACTAATTTTTAGTTGACTATCACTGTTGGAGTAAAAGCTGAAATCATACTTTGCCATACTCTGATGTCATGTCCTTAGACGTGTTGAAGAATATGAATTTGGTAAAAGTCAATTTAAAATTAATGACATATATATAATTATACACACACACACACATATATATATATATATATATATATATATATATATATATATATATATATATATATATATTTATATATATATATATATATATATATATATATATATATATATATATATATATATATATATATATATATATATATATATATATATATATATATATATATATATATAGCCTATATGTGTGTGAATATAATAATATAAAATAAACTTAGCCCTGTGGTTTTTGTAATGGAATCAGATGAAGAAAAAAGAAAAATGGCAAATGATCTCAGATTAAATATACCAAATGAAATACATCTCAAAAATAATTATCTCAGGACAAATATATCAAGAACTTTTAATCTCAGTGATCTCAATACAAAATTTATTAGGAGAAATTTGTAATGATCTCATGGATGTATTAACTCATACAAAATATATCAGAACAAATATCTCACAGCTGAATATTCTTAGTATTTATCTGGCCTTTTCTCTGTCGATTGTCATCTTTCTGGCCTTTTATCCTAAAACCCAAAAAAATTTTACAATGTTGTTTACAACAAATTATAATATAATTTAAATAGTCTTATTCCAATATAATGTATTCAAAATAGATGTTTTAATAAAACTACTTCATAAAAGAAGTGACTCTCTTTATTTTTTATTTATCTACCTATTCTTTTAAATAGAATATTAATTTAATAATTGAAGAATTAAATGGTTGGGGATAGTACATTATATCGATTAGGATGCTCAGAATTAACACTAAAACAAACGTTATAATGTGTGCATAATTTACATAAATTTAGAATTTAATTGAAAATTCATAACCATTTTATTTTTTTAAATTTAGACTTTTAATGTCGTCGAAATATTTTATATTTGCTCCTAATACTAAGAGTCTTTTTTTAAGATGGAAAACAGTTTTTAGACATTATTATGTAAGTTTTATCTTCGAGCTTCAAGCTTTTGTCTCTTTACATGCTAATCAATCAAGGGTCGAAACCTTTTATCAAATTTCGACAATTCCCACCAAACCAATTTGCTTATAACTTATAACGTTACACGTAGGTCACGACTCAATGACAACGAAACGGAATTCTCTTCTATTTAGTACACAAATAAAAGCTTCTATTATAATGTTGTTGTTTTTTTTTTTTTATTAAAGCCAAATTTTAATGAATTCATAATGTCCACAAAGTAAAAAAAACATCCCTCTATGCGTTTACTGTATTCTACTGAAATCTAAAGAAAATATTATAGACTGCTGCCTTGAAGTTTGTTCTTGGTTGAACAAAGGCTATGGAAGCAAATCCAAAAAGAAAAGCAGGCTGAAACTGGAGTCAATGGCCTCAATGGCGCATAACCAGTTGACACGTATCCTTAATTGTGATGGAGGCGTGGTCGAGTCGGCAAAAGCTCATGGTTGATAAATTCGAAAAAGTCTCGAGTTCAAACCCTCTGGCAGATAAGGCTCGATCCCTTCCGACACTAAAAAAAATTAAGAACGAAGAAGAAGATAAAGAAAATATTGAATTTTACAGACATTGAGTATGGAAGTGTCCAGAATGGAACCATTTGGACAACATTTCTGAGAGTGCTCCGCATGCCCAGAGAACTGACTCAAGTGAAGTGTGTCTCTACATTCGGGGCAAGTTTAGGGAACACCTATGATATTAATGTTGTAGGTAATAGCTGCTTGCTACTTATGTAATGGTAGATACATTTTTTTTTCATAATAAAACTTATAAAACTCATATTAGATGTCGATAGTTACATAACCAGTTAGGTGGTCGTGTCGATAGTTACATAACCATTTAGGTGGTCGTGTCGGTAGTTACATAACCAGTTAAGAGATTTTGTTGATAGTTATATAACCAGTTAAGAGGTCTTGTTGATAGTTACATAACCAGTTTAGATGTCATGTTTTGAAATTCCCTGATTAATAAAATAATTATTCTCTACAGTGCCACCAAACGATACATCCTGTATCAGCACCGGTTCCAAGTCTTCAAATATGTTTGAACTCACCTGTAGTTTTTTGGTCTACCCCTACGGTACCTGTACACTCAGCCCGAGGGTGAGTAGAGGGAATGAGCTCACGTGACTGTGTACAACACATCTGTGTACACACGAATACACAACAATACTAAGCTTAGTTTAGAGAATGCTGAACAATAGACGAACTTTACAACAGTGTTTCTTCCAGACTTTTTTCTCCGGGGGGAGGGGGGGCACTTGAAATTTTCGGTGGGGGGGGGGGGGCGGTAGACTTTCTTCGGGGGGACGGACACTGTTAAAAGTATATATTTTCTATATAAAATATATAACTTTCATTTCGTTCGGGGGGGGGGGCGGTAAATTTTTTTTGCTTCGCCCCGAAGAAATGCCTGGAAGAAACTCTGCTTTACAAATACCTGTAGTATAAAACATAAAAAGTAAAGTTACTCTCTTGAATCTGAAAGCCCATGTAGGGTCAGAGGCGTAGCGACCCTTTCCAGCGCCCGGGCGAACTATATAGTTTAAACCCCACCCTCCGCCCGCTGTTATACATAGTTATTCACGTTGAAAAAAGCCCATCTCCCCCCCCCCTACATTTGGACAGATTGTGGCGCCTTTTAGCAGAAAGTATCTCCTAACAGTTTTTTTTTTACCATAATATCAAATAATTGATATAAACAAAACAGCTAAACCAGTGGGGAAAGCAAAGCAGTAATCTATTGTCTTATTATTTAGCAACGCAGTTAAAAATGAAATTGTATTACTTTTCAAAAACTGTTTGGCGCCCCTCTAGTGTCGGCGCCTTTGCTGCCGCCCCACCCGCCCTTCCTTAGCTGCGCTTCTACATGGGGTTAATGAAGTAGAGCTTCCTCTGTACTTGACATCTACACATGAAGGTACAGTGTAGTCAGCACTGCGCCCAGCCGCCTTTACTTTCCCTAACGTGAGTTAAGTACCCATCAGAGCTGGGTGGGCACAGGGACGGTCTACTGAATTGAACCCGGATTCGAACTCGAGACATTCGGGTGCAACATGCCATTTCATTAAACAACGTCCACATACTGAAGTTAAATAAATATAATGCATACCATTATCAGGATTACATATATGTATGTATTTCAGACACTTCCCACTGCCACGAAACTTGAAGACATTCATACAGCCTACACTCACAAGCACCAGTCTATGCAAGGGAGACCACTCTACCTAACAACTTGCACTATTCGTGGAAGAGTTCGTGGTCCCCTTCATCCCACCGTTGTAAGAGTGGAGTTGACGTCGCATGTAGACAAGAGTGGTGTATTCTCTCGACTCAGCGACTGGATATCGCTCGGTGACTTGGGTAACTGATTGTATATTTGTGAAATATATGTAAAAAATTATATTTTACATACTTTTTAATCTATATTTATAATTCTCTTTTGTCGAATTCACAAGTTATGAATTGTTGATAAGTAGAAAATAAAACAACTAGATAGCGGCGTATGCTAATATAGTTAACCATTTTTTGGGGACGGAGTCGCCTAGCAGTAGAGCGCTTGTCTGCTAACCTGAAAGTCTCGAGTTCGAATCCGTGTTCAAGTCAGTAGAACATTCCAGAATCCACCCAGTTCTGATGTGTTCTTAACTCACGTTAACGAAAGTAAAGGCGGCTAGACATAGTGTTGACCACACTATCCTTTTAATGCCGAAGTAAAAAAATATATATATGAACTCTCCTTTATGTGCCCATTGTAGTGTATATAACATGTAGTTTTAATGTTTGATTTACTTAGGGTAGGCTACATTTGTGAAATGTGTTGGAATTTTTATAATCTCAACATATTATTTCGCTTTTTTAACAGGCGATACAACAACAGTCAAATCAGGTATATTTTTATGGGTTTATACCAAGAACTATATCAATTTAACATACATAATTATGCAATGTATACATATATATATATATATATATATATATATATATATATATATATATATATATATATATATATATATATATATATACATATATATAACCATTTAAATATATATATAAGTACCATTATAGGTGTTGTTTTAAAATATATCTTTTACCACTGTTATCGACGTGATAAAACGTATGTTGTACCATTGCAGGAGGGCCAGATTCGTCAGTAATATTCCCAATTGTCAATTACACCGTAGTGATCTTTTTCGTTGCCATCGCCATCGTCGCCATCGTCACTACCATTATTGTTGTCAGGTGGAAGAGGAAACAGCGCAACCTTGACCGTGAGTCGCAAGAACAACAGTCCGTAGCTATTGCTTTGTTGGAGTACCCAACTGTGAGGGAATCAGGTTACCCAAGTAGAAATGTGAGGGAATCAGAATACCCAAATAGAACTGTGAGGGAATCAGAATACCCAAATAGAACTGTGAGGGAATCAGAATACCCAAGTAGAAGTGTGAGGGAATTAGAGTATCCAAGTAGAATTGTGAGGGAATCAGAGTACCCACGTAGAATTGTGAGGGAATCAGAATACCCAAGTAGAACTGTGAGGGAATCAGAATACCCAAGTAGAATTGTGAGGGAATCAGATTACCCAAGTAGAAATGTGAGGGAATATACCACACACCAAAACCAAGTAGAATTAGCCAGATCTGATGACCCAAGTAGAAACCTGAGGGAATGCACCAGAGGTCAAGAGGTCACCAACGGTGTTACCAACACACCCCATCCGTCTTGGAATGTTCCAGTAACCAGAGCACCGGCTGCTGACACGGGCATCTCGGCATTCCCGCCATCTTACAGCTCAATTGTAAACACTAGCACCAGCAATGACGTCATACGGCCAGCGGATATTCCCGCTGTTTCACCGCCCCCACCCTCTTACGACGCTGTAGTTCGGCAAGCAAAATACCAACAAAAAAGGGAAGGAACTCGATATAATTTAGAATCCAAAGGAGATAACAAATTAGGTAAGAGTTATTTCCCTTTGATATATATCTGTTGCTATCTTGACTCGAAAGGGCCAAAATCGTAGTATTGTTCAGATTATTCCCCATTTATTAACATGGAATTTTAACACATTCCAAATAAAAATGTGCGTCCATGTACATGCCGAATAAGAAGCTGCTTAATAAAAAAAAAACAAGCCTTTCCCAACCATAATACACTAGTCCTTAAAATTCCTTTATAAATAAAAAAACTAACCATTAATTTTAGCACTATATTAAATTTTAATAATTCGAAAAGAAAAATATTTCTAGAGTGTTAGTTGACTCTATTACAGTCAGTAAAAGAACGATCAATGATTAAACTATTGATATATATGTTCGTTTTTGAACCGTGAGAAGTTTTTTTTTTTTAGAAGCCTGCCGTTGCCATGGCTACTATACTTTCAGGAGTTCATGATAAATGCAAATATGTATCCCATACTTACTTTTCATTAGTTTCACGCAATTAAATATAATAAAAGCTTATTAATTAAGGAAGCCAACCTCATTAAACAACAGGCTCTTTGGCAGGGAAAAGTTTCCTTCAGGCTTCTCTTTTTTGTTCTCGGGTCGGGTGGGAGGGGGATGGCTGCCCCATCTCCCCCCCCCCCCCCCCCCGAGTAAAAAGTTTGAGAGAGAGAAACACACTTGGAGTTCTCCCGACGTGAACTCTTGGTATAGACACTTAGCTGTTAACAGTTTCAAGTTCTTAGATTCTGTAATGTGAGTTGTTTTGTTTTATAACCGTGGCTAGAACTTTATTTGAAAATGTATTAGCATTTAATTTCTGCAAGAGGTGACACTATCGTGAAAATAAATCGTGGTTGTAAAATATTTTGACAGCTATCAATTACAATATTTAATTTAGCTCATTGTAATTTGTTTTCTATATTTCAAATGGCTTTAAGTTATATATTGACACACACTTTTTATTTCATTTCAGGTGACGAAATCAATGACCTACCGCCGCCATATTCAGGTTGAAGACTTGATGATGCATAACTATTTACTGCCCAATGCCGTTTGGTCAAATTTATAATCTGAACGGTTTTTAAAAAACAAAGTTATATCAAACAATATGGTTTAAAACATCAAACGTTTGTGAGACAAACTTCTTTAAAATATCACAGTTTAGAAGTGTTTAGGAGCTAATACAATACTTACGACAGTTATTTTTTGTCAATAACGAAGAAAAAGCATTGAGTCTGCTATAGTTTTGTAAAAATCAGCACACACAAATGTAAGAGCTCACTTAGTCAAAGTCTTTCACTTTGTTGTAAAGTTTGCTGTGGACACAGATTTACGTTTATAACAAAATCAAATATCTCAAGACAAAGAGTAAACATTTTTAAAAATTTGATTTACCCAAGTAGTCCAAAGCATTTTTAGTAAAATATTGACACTGTTACTATTTATCTGGTCTTTTATTGTTTTTTTTTATTTGTTTAACCTTCAATGAAATTCTAACTATGCAACTATACAAACAAAATGCACTATAAAAAATTATTCTTGTTTAGAAGACATAAATTTCCTATAAATTTTTTGCTGTGTTGGTATTCTTTTCAGATTTTACTAAAACTAAATATAATTAGTTACTTTTTCTTTGTGTTGATAATGTTAAAAACAGTTTTTTTTCTCCGTTTTAATGCAGCACTGTTAAGGTAACTTTTTTTTTCTTTCTTTTTTTTTCTTTTTTTATTTGTCACGTTGGATGCTTACTGTTTACATTTAAATATTTTGCACGCACAAACGAATGAATTTTTTTTTATTTTCATAAGATGTAAATTTCATTATTGTTGTACAATGTAACATGTCGAGGTCAAAGGTTGATCCTATCAAATTTATGCATATAAAAATATAATTCTATATTGATTTTTTACATTCCCCCTTAATTTCAATTTTGTTTTATTTTACAAGTAGGCCTACTACAACAAACAAACGCTGCATTTTTTTCATACACTTAAAATAAATGGTTTACGAAATGTGATATTGTGGCCTATATATATATATAATTCTGTAAGTCGCACAACCATGCGGGACACCACGCACGCACGCTGACTCTCTAACCCTCCTCCCGCCCCCTCCCTCGCTCTCCAGACATGCACAACGGTGTGTACCCACCCACCCTGTTTGGACAACTGTGTCTTTCAGGAAGTCTTCACCCGTAACTAAATAGCGGCGTATGTTATGCCGCGGGTCGGCTCGTATATTATACAATAGCAACTAGTCTAGACTCCAGCAAATATTAAATACCATGCCCCACTTCTAGGATACACATTCACCAACACAATGTAGAATTGTGAACTGTATATGTAGTGTTAAGTGTTTATTTAAATTGATTTGCAAGGTTTTTATTAAAGTAATACGACATATTGCTTTGTAAATATATGTAACAAATGATGTAAAAATAAACCTAACCATTCTTGCAAGTTTATTTCGACTTCATTTTTAATTACAAAGTCACTAAAGTATTGGGTAGTTATATTCATCGCTAACTTAGACAGGTATTTTAAATTTACTGTATTATTCAGTTAGAGGGAGAGATTTTCAAATATAACTTTTGTAAATAATCCATTTTAGAATGAATATATAATGTAAATTATAAATTCTAAAAAAAAAAAATTGAGAATTTCTCTATAGAGTGAATGTTTTTAAAATTATGGCTATGCTATCAACTTTTACGAATCTTTGATACCATATTCCTATGTTATAAAACAGTTGTAGAAATTTTGTATGTGTAATTTCTTTAACTAATCTTCTCTTCACATTACAATCCAATTACTCAAACAGCTGTCCTTAAATCAACTGTCAAGATGCTGACGTTCATCTATCAATAGAAAATAAGTGAATACTGGATTCTAGAACCCATGTTGAAATGTAACCTACTAGAGTTAATTTGTCCGTCAAAATATACAAACTAAGTAATAATTTAACAGAGTTTCTTGCAGACCTTCTTCTCCAAGGAGGGGGGCACCTGAGATTTTCGGGAGGGGGGGGGGGGGGGCTGGCTAAAAGTAAAAATTATCTGTATAAATTATGTTTCGTTCCGGGAGGGGTGGGGAAGTGGACTGGAGGGCGTTAGACGCTTTCCGGGGGAGGGGTGGAATGAAGAAACTCTGGTAATAAAGTAGCAGCCCTGCTTAGTTCATGAGACCTCTGTTCAGCAGTGTGTAACGTGTGGCATCCAGTCGAGCAGAACTGAGAAGGAGATGTGCTACAGTGATCTTCCTCGTTGCTGTTTGTATGTGTTGGATAAAGTCAACCGGAAATTATTATGTCAGGTATTTGGTTGTCAACATACAGTCAGATGCAAATGCTGTAACTGTGATAACATGTTACTTGTGTAAAAATACTATTACGTACATAAAATGTGTGTATAATATATATATATATATATATATATATATATATATATATATATATATATATATATATATATATATATATATATATATATATATATATATATATACATGTGTGTGTGTGTGTCTGTGTGTCTGTGTGCGCGAGCGTGTGTGTGTGTGTATATAGAATTCCTCGAAAGCTAAACCATCTGAAAGAAAAAAAATTATAACAGCGGAGTACCTTAATCAATAAATCTCTAAAATTATTCTATCTTTGCAAGTAACAATGTAATGAGCAGTACTCTGATACACAATATACTCTGATACTTGAAATGTGATTCGGTATTTTATCTTCAGGTAAATTTTTGTAAATAATTTAAAACGTAAGCTTGATCTGTTATTTCCATTTATATACATAAGATTATGAAGACTTATATTGGCTTTGTTTTCAAATATTCTTTGATTACGTTCACTATTAAACACAACTTAATAAGCAATGATTGTTTCCAAATAAAAAAAAACACAACTGAGTTGTATCATATGATTATATTACACAAACCACGATTTTAAAACAATATGTAAATGTCTTTGACTCGTCCAACACAATATAAGTCACTACATACTTAACTAAATAAACATTTGAGATCTATTTACAACATGAGGCTCTCTCTCTCTCTCTCTCTCTCTCTCTCTCTCTCTATATATATATATATATATATATATATATATATATATATATATATATATATGGTGACAGGACAAATGATCTCAGGACAAATGATCTCAGACAAAATATCTCAGACAAAATATCTCACGGACAAATGATCTCAGGACAAATGATCTCACGGACAAAAGATACCAAGATAAAATATATCAGGACAAATGATACCACGGACAATGATCTCAGACAAAATATCTCAGACAAAATATCTCACAGCCAAATTGTAATAGTCTATTGAATGAATTTAGTTGATTTAAACATTTTTTTTTATTGACTGCCATATCGTTTTGTTTACTATGTTTAATATTAATTGTAGACCAAAATAATAATTGTGAGAAATGTTTGCCGTATAAATTTGTCATATTGCACTTAACATTTTAAAATTAAGATTGTTAATATAGTATGCAAAGATTAAAGAATTTTTTTTCGATAGACAGACTAGGTGGGCTTGACAAACATGATACAATCCTACCATGTCATGTGGACGAAACTTGATCAAAGGGAATGAAATAAAAATAAAGACACACCTTCGTATCAAGGTGGCAGCCCGATTTGATAGCAGAGACATGCCTTTAGGGAAAGACAACCGCCCTCCACGGACAATACAACTAGCATCTAAAGTCCATTGTTATGCGTCGGTCACACCTCAGTGATCAGGTGACAAATGCTTATTGAAACGACAGCGGTCATCGCGGAGCCAAGTTCGCCATAGTGTATGCAAGCAAAGCTGTTTCGGCAATGGCCTCATTAGTTACCTAGCAGAAAGGTTTTAGGACATTAGTGTCCTGAGATCATTTGTCCGAGAGATATTTTGTCTTAGATATTTTGTCTGAGATCATTTGTCCTGAGATCATTTGTCATGGAACCATATATATATATATATATATATATATATATATATATATATATATATATATATATATATATATATATATATATATATATATATATATATATATGAGGCCGGATATAAATAGAAAATAAAATTACCTGTCTTTATATAAGTGTTCAAAGTAGTTTGTCTACTACAAAAACGTTAAATTGGTTGTTTCTACGCCTCTTGTGTAAAGGTAATACATAACTTTGATAAACATTTCGAGAATGATCGTGTGCTTGTGGTATCCTGCATTATGAGGGGGCGTCTGTTGATGACGTATTGCAACATGAAGGGGCGTCTGTTGATGATGTAGTATAACATGAAGGGGCGTCTGTTGATGACGTAGTATAACATGGAGGGGCGTCTGTTGATGACGTAGTATAACATGAAGGGGCGTCTGTTGATGACGTAGTATAACGTGAAGGGGCGTCTGTTGATGACGTAGTATAACATGGAGGGGCGTCTGATGATGATGTAGTATAACATGAAGGGGCGTCTGTTGATGACGTAGTATAACGTGAAGGGGCGTCTGTTGATGACGTAGTATAACATGGAGGGGCGTCTGTTGATGACGTAGTATAACGTGAAGGGGCGTCTGTTGATGATGTAGTATAACATGAAGGGGCGTCTGTTGATGACGTATTGCAACATGGAGGGGCGTCTGTTGATGACGTAGTATAACATGGAGGGGCGTCTGTTGATGACGTAGTATAACTTGGAGGGGCGTCTGTTGATGATGTAGTATAACTTGGAGGGGCGTCTGTTGATGACGTAATATAACATGGAGGGGCGTCTGTTATATACATACTGTAACACGGAGGGCCGTCTGTTAACGACACGCCATAACACGGAGGGTTGTCCGTTGATGACGTACTATAACACGGAGGGACCTCTGATAATGTTGTGTAAAATAAAGGACAGTCTGTTGATGTTGTGTGATGTGGAGTCACTGTTCTTGATGTGGTGGATCTATTTTCTCTCCGGACTTGCCATTTTTTCCTGCACTTTGTGATACAGAAACACACTACTGTACTCAATATGACGGCTGCGATAAAAATTGGGATGGCAAGTTTACCTAGAAGTGTCCAGTCTGGCTTAAAACCTGTGTCTTTAGTTTCTTGAGGATTTTCGGAAGCTAGGGAAAACAATAAATACGGCATTTATTAAAATACTTTATTGACTTTATATTATTTGATCTAACTGATATTTTATCAATGTTACGACTTTATTAGAAAAAAAAAATACAATTATTGTTTATTCTTACGGTCGAATTTTTTTTTTATTAAATTAAATTTCAATATATCTAAGCCACAAAATAGAAAGAAAATGGTATACCCATGAAAACAAATTCACAGTAATCGATAACGATATCCTGATAGGTTAGACAGGTGAGCCGGAGCATGTCTGTGTTAAGGTGAGCAACGTTTAAGGCGTGATATCCCTTCCATCCGGAGGTGTCGTTATACCATTCACACGCTGTTTGAAAGTTGTCTAAAGACGAGAAGTGAAGTAGGAATCTTTAGGTTAATTGTGGATAGTTTTGAAAGATAGTTAAGTATCGTTCAGTGTTTCTTTTAGACTTTTTTCTCATGTGGGACATTTGAAATTTCGCGGGTAGGGGGCGGACACTGTTAAAAGTATACATTTTGTATATAAATCCCATTTCGTTCGGGGGGGGGGGGGGTAGACTTTCTTCGTAAGGGTCTCACAGAAACTTTGGTATCATTTAATGCGTTTGTTGCGACCAGTGCTTATTTGTAAAAATAAAAATATAGGTACTCCGTGATGAATTGCTTAACTTTTAACTATCAGTTCGCACATCGATGTAAGCTAAATCACAACTGCAAAGATACTAAATTAACAATTAACAAATTAATCAAATAATACATTAATAATAAACGTTAAAATACAAGAAAGTAATACTTTTTTCCCCACATTGAAAAAGGTGCCGGCACGATGTACCGGTGAGTATCGTCCCAAGAATAGCACTGGTTGTGACCTGCTTTTATTCAAAGCATCAAAGGCTACACAGTTCCTATGTTATTCATACCACCTTATCCACAAATCGAACTACTCTAAGCTAGTCTCTATCAAAAAGCCCCATAACGATCGCTAACTCCACCTTTATACCCGCATTCGACCTTGGGATAACAATACATAAACACACCGGAGTTAACTAAGTTTTAGACTAGACAGAGGCGAGCGAGGGGGAGGGGGGCGGAGGGTGGGGACCACACCGGGTGACACCATTTAGGGGGTGACACCAAGGCAAAAAATAGCAAAATATATAGAAAAAAATGATAACCACTTAATCAAGTGATTAATTTGAGTGTTAAATAACCTTTTACAAGGTGCAAATCGAAAGTTTGATGTGGGGGGAGGGGGGGTGCAAATCAAAATGTTTGAAATCGAAAGTTTGAGGAGGGGGGGGGGTGCAAATCGAAAATTGAAAGTTTGTTCCCGGGAAACGCCTCTAGGGTGTGACACCGTTAAGCCGCACCGGGTGAGACCCGACCTCGCTACGCCACTAGTCCACCCTATTCTAAACTAAACACCAATGACCCGTAACAACGCTAATTTGTGTAACTATCTAAACAAAAGTAAATAATGTTTTCCTAAATCATGTGCGATGATTGCATTTTAATCAAAACATGTGTATATTACATATACCGTTTTAATAAGACGGTGTGGTCGAATAGTAGAGCATACAACTACTAACTAGAAAGTCTCGAGTTCGAACCCGGGTTCAAGTCTGTGGAACCTCAATGAGTCTACCCACTTCTCATTTCCTCTTCCTGTTTTGATAGGTAAAGTATGCCGATATAAAAGAAACAGGTGAACTACTTTACTTGCTCTATAGAGCGTGAGATATGAAAGGAATTTTTACGTAGTGTAGTTTTCTTTAATTAAAAAGTAAGCTAAGATTATTGGCAAGTAATATTTGATTATAGTGACGTTTGGTTAAAGATAGATATTTCACTCTTCAATTAAAAAAAACATTAACGATATTTGAATGTTTAGACGTAAAATAATAAGCACACAGTAGCGTAGCGAGGGGAGGGGGGGGGGGGCGGGGGTACGGACGTATGTCCCCGGGCGCCAAAATGGGTTGGAAAAATGAATTGAAAGGTTGAGGGGGGTGCAAATCGAAAGTTTGAGGGGGGTGCAAATCGAAATCTTGAGGGGGGGGGGGCGCTAATCGAAAGTTTGAGGGGGGTGCAAATCGAAATCTTGAAAGGGGGATGCAAATCGAAAGTTTGAGGGGGGGTGCAAATCGAAAAGTTTGTCACCGGGCGCCGGGAAGGCTCGCTACGCCTCTGTAAGCACACCTTGAATACAAAGTCCTACCTGGGTTGTAGTGGATAAATGTTTCCAAGTTAGAATAGCAGATTGATATTTCTATATTCCTTCCATCAACTTCTGTTAACACCCATCGAACTTCTTGTTTTGTTAACGTTATTGTAGTGCTACATCTAAAGTTGTCTCCAACTTTTACTGTATATTTCATTGCATAACACATCTCTGCTGTTTATAAAATAATATATAAGATAATATGATACTACATGTGGTTTTGAATTGTAAGTTTCAAAATAATCAATGAAATCAGTAATTTAAAAAAAAAATACGTATCGCTACTTATTCTTTAGTAATAAAATGTGCAAAAGATTAAATTGGAAAAAAAATATACTGAATATAATTAAATGTAATAATTTTACATCGGCCTACTTGTCTTTACCAAGGCCAACGTTTTTTATTAAAACTTTTATATTTACATATTTTAATTGGATTTTGTTTCAAATATTCTCAAATTTAAAGAGATATAAATTGTCAGTAAAAAACTCTTAACTTTAAAACGTTTTTAACTTAATAGACTCTATAGCCTACCTTTGAATGCGTTGTTACAAGCTCTAAAACAAGTACCAATTTAATTTAGCCATTTAATATACAAACATATATATATATATATATATATATATACATATACATATACAAACATATATATATATATATATATATATATATATATATATATATATATATATGATAGTATAATTAAAAGTATGTGAGTTTCAATTACGAAAATATAAAAGCTGAAGTTACCAAGAGAGCTCGCCAGACAAAGTAAGAGGACACTGGGCTTCATTTAAAATCCCTTGTATGATCAGGCAAATATCTGAAAAAGAAGAAAACAGATAAAGTTGGTGAATAGTAAAAAAAGAAGTATTTGGTGCCTCTCTTGTGTTGTGATACGCTGACATACACATCTGTGGTGTCTTCTATTTCTTAAGATAGGCCAACTCTATTGCAAGAAATGGATAAAAGGGGACTGTCATTTAGACAGTGTAAGCTTAATTAGTTAAAGGAACCTGCAGTCTATCGAAATGGTATATAATTATAAAATGCAATAATTATTTTATAAATAGAAAAAAAAAGTCATTAACAGTACTAACTACAATCAAATGTTGCTAGAAATCGCTTATTCAAGTAAATATTTAAAAAAAAATTAAGCAGAACCTTTTAAGAAATTTTCCTTCTCCCACAACTACTAACAAATTACACAATATTGAAACATATCCGGATACAAGTTACCACACCTGCAATATACTCCGATTACATGAAATACCCAGCTAGGCTACACTTCAGGATCTGCGCATGTTGCGTGCCCATCGAAGCGTGAGGAATATTGAAAGACACAAAAGGAATGGTACATTGTTTGTCGGATTACTGTGTATGCTGGGTGTCTGTGTCAGTGTGTTATTTGTCCATGTATGTGAATGTGTAGTTTCCATTGTGACGTAGATGTCTATACGAACGTGTGTAGGCACGGATAGATTGTGTGCGAGATTGAGTAGCCTCCCCTTGGATGTGGTGTGCTAGCTTGAAAACAAGTGTGTGAACGAAGGAGTGTGTAAGCAGTGTGGTGTCGTGAAATCATTGTCTACCTACTAGATCTAGTCCGCGTTTCTTCTTGTGATGTGTTCGTGTGATTAATTATAAATATACACCCATAAAACAGATTCTGGTAGTGGAGTGTATTTCTTTAAAATTGTTAAACTTGGCTCCAACTAGCCAAGAATACATTATTTCATAAGGAGCCGGCTGTAACACCGTATTTGGAGGACTGTGTATGTTTGATGTCTGTGTCAATGTGTATTTTGTCCATATATGTGTATGTGTAATTTCCATATTTGGAGGACTGTGTATGTTTGATGTCTGTGTCAATGTGTATTTTGTCCATATATGTGTATGTGTAATTTCCATATTTGGAGGACTGTGTATGTTTGATGTCTGTGTCAATGTGTATTTTGTCCATATATGTGTATGTGTAATTTCCATATTCGGAGGACTGTGTATGTTTGATTTCTGTGTCAATGTGTATTTTGTCAATATATGTATATGTGTAATTTCCATATTTGGAGGACTGTGTATGTTTGATGTCTGTGTCAATGTGCTATTAGCTCATGTATGTGTAGGCCTATGTGTTATTTCCATATTTTGATGAATGTGTGTGGTTGATGTTTGTATCTATGTGTTTTGTGATAATGTATGTACAATTTCCATTTATTTAGGTAAATGTGGGTTGTTAAACATATATTGTGTTCCAGAACAAAATGTCATTGTCTATCTATTTTTCCTTTATGTTTGATAAACTAATGGTCGGCGTGGTCGAGTCGGTTAGGCTCATGGTTGCTGAACCAAAAAATCACGAGTTCGAATCCCTAGGCTGTTGAGACTCGATAGCTGGGGGCAGCAGCACTTCTAGGAGAGACAACTCCAAATTCAAACTTTCTTAATTGAAGAAAGGCTATGGAAGCGAATCCATAAAGAAAAGCAGACTGAAATCTGAGTCATCGGACTCTATGACGCAAAACAAGTTGACACGGATTTATGCAACATAAAAAGTTTAAAAACGAATAAGAAAAATACAGACGTCTTAACCCAAATGATATATCTAAGGAGACTTTTTTCTTCCAAAGTTTTGGTGACGAGTAAATGTACTAAATTTAAATCTAAGCTTTAGATTTAAGGGCCGTGAAACATTTTTCTTAGCAGTATCACCTCTAGGCAAGAAAGAGTTCAAACACTCGAGTATTTTTACGCTCCAGGGTGATGAGAAAAAAGTGAGCGTACGATAGACCCAGTTGCTTAAGGGCCGTGAAACGTTTTTCTAAGCATTATCATCTCTAGGCAAGAAAGTTCAAACATACGAGTATATTTACAATCCAGGGTGATGAAGAAAGTAAGCGTACGGTCGACCCAGTTGCTTATGTGGCGTGAAGTATGCCTGGCATTCACGAGGCACCATCAAACAGTATACCATTCTCTTCCGGCGTCTCTCCGAGAATGTCAATCAGTAAGCTTTCAGCTCGGTGATGATGACAAAATGCTTTTGGTCTAATATTCTGGCGGAACCACTTCATTCTTGACGCGGTTAAAATCTTCTACTTGAGGATACGTTCTCTCTGTAAACGTGATTGGTGTTCGAGTCTGCACTAAGGATCCTCCGCTTGATACATACCAACTAAAGTGCCAGATTCTCCTGTAGATTTAAAAACGACGTTATTACGTTCTACCCAACAATTAAAACTACACGTAAAGCAGCGGCGTAGCCAGGATCGTCTCAAAGGGGGGGTGGTCCAATTTTTACCCGGGGACAAACTTTCGATTTGCCCCCCCCCCCTCAAACTTTCGATTTGCACCCCCCCCCCTCCTCAAACTTTCGATTTGCCCCCCCCCCCCCTCAAACTTTCGATTTGCACCCCCTCCCTCAAACTTTCGATGTGCACCCCCTTCAAACTTTCGATTTGCACCCCCTAACCCCCCCTGCCTACGCCACTGACGTAAAGTGTTCTTCAATCGTCTGGTTGGGCAGACACCTTATGTGAACTCACTTTGTATTTGCCACCGAGGCAGCTTGCAAGTTAATACAACACTAAATCTCCAAATTCAATTCAAAACGAAATGTCCATATCCAATTTAATACAAAAGTTAATGTCCATATCCAATTCAGAACCAGAGGCGTAGCGACCCTTCCCGGCGCCCGTGGACAAACTTTCAATTTGGCGCCCCCCTTGGAATCAACCTTTCAATTTTCTATAGAACTGTCGATTTGCAAACCCCCCCCCCCCCTCGAACTTTCGATTTGCACCCATATATTTTTTTATATTTATAAAGCAAAAATGCAGCTAAAATGATATTTTAATTTGTTTTTCCAACCCGTTTTGGCGCCCCCTAAGGTCGGCGCCCGGGGACATATGTACCCCCCCCCGCCCCCCCCCCTTCGCTACGTCTCTGTTCAGAACACATATCCAACTCAATACAACAGTAAATGTGTTTATTATTATTGTTTTCAAAACTCGTGAGTGACATCAGAAGACGTGGGCTATCTCTGTTAAGTTATCTCGATCTACATTAAACAATATAGACTAGGATATGGGTGTTGGCCTGGTTGAGTCGGTAAAGCTTATGATTGCTACCCCGAAAAGTCTCGAGTTCGAACCCCCGGGCTCGGTAGCAGACAGCCACTCTTCTAGGAGAGACAACTCCAAAATCAAACAACTGCTGCCGTGTAGTTTGTTCTTGGTTAGACAAAGGCTGTGGAAGCAAATTCAAAAAGAAAATCGGAGTCTATGCTGCATAACTAGTTGACACGCATAATTAATTGTGTTGGAGGGGATCCCTTCCAACACTAAAATTTAGAACGTAGAAGAAGTAGAAGTGATGAGAATTTCATATAAATGAAACAGATATCAATAAGTCTACAGTTACTAAAAACTACAAAAAATATAAATTACAACTGCTTTTATTCTACGGTTGTTTTGCCTCTTTAGCTTAAATTTTACAAATAAATTCACTGAAATGATTTTTTTTTTGAAATGCAAAGAAAAGCAATTTGAAATAACACTTTTGAACAAAACAAAAATTTTACTCAATTTTTCTCAATTAATAAAAAAAAATAGCAAAAGCAAACTATTTTAATTGATGCGATAGCATGTCAATATATTTATAATAATCGCTATGACATTTTTTTAATATAGTGAGTGCTATGTAAGTAGTTTGGGGTATTTTAATACAAATTGTTAGATACATTTCAGAATCCACAACAAAACGTTCAAATGGTTGCACAAATATCAAAAACTTCTGAATTTTCTACATAGTTTATCAACATATACATATTTTATATTTATAGTTGTTAAACATTAAACATCAATGTAATAAATAATAATTATAATTAACAGTGAGATCATCGGGATATTGAGAACAATAAATAACATCACTTATTAATAATGTCACTTCTCTCTTTAATTTGTTTAGCAAGTTATAAAACATTAGAACGTTAAAAGTAAATATCGATTTAAACTTAAAACAGAATCGAAAGAAAACTTACAGAGAAAGCATTTAAACAATGGATACAAATAATAATTAAAAGACTTTAGTTGTTCAGACTGATAAAAATACGTTTTCCAGTATTATATTCATTATAACATGAATGTTCTGTCTAAATAACGTGTTTCTAAAGTCGTTTTGTTAGAGTTTTTTTTTTTAATTTAGCTAACTACATTTTAAATGTGACCTTTTAAAATTATTGTATTCTTCTTTTACGATTCTTGCATTTAATTGTTTGTGTCTAAAGGTAGTTCTTTGTTCACCAAGAGTGACAATAACATGGAGCAGGTATTTGAAAATGTATACTTGTAGATTTAATTAACTGATGTACTTGTGCGAATGTGTGTTACGTGTCTGATTGCGGGCGAGGGTGTGTTGCGTGGTATGGTGGGGGGTTGGTGGGATAGAGGCTTGTGTAGGACGGTGGATCCAGGCTAAATGTATTTAGTTCATGTGTGTCATGTGTGTCATGTGTGTCATGTCTGTCATGTGTGTCATGTGTGTCATGTGTGTCATGTGTGTCATGTCTGTCATGTCTGTCATGTGTGTCATGTCTGTCATGTCTGTCATGTCTGTCATGTCTGTCATGACTGTCATGAGTCTGGTTGACTTCTGAAACTTCTTCGATTGTAAAAAGAAAAATATTCCGCCGTGGAACTGTGTGGCTAGGATTAACGTTTTGCTGTGACGCTATGTGCCTTGGAGTGACGCTTTGCTGTGACGCTATGTGCCTTGGAGTGACGCTTTGCTGTGACGTTATGTGACTTGGAGTGACGCTTTGCTGTGACGTTATGTGGCTTGGAGTGACGCTTTGCTGTGACGTTATGTGCCTTGGAGTGACGCTTTGCTGTGACGTTATGTGACTTGGATTGACGCTTTGCTGTGACGTTATGTGCCTTGGAGTGACGCTTTGCTGTGACGATATGTGACTTGGTGTGTCGTCTTGAAGTGCCGTTACATAACATTGAGGTATCTCTTGTTGTGACGTGGTGTGACGAGGAGTGTAGTTGATCAATGACGTTGTATGACGTAAATTGACGTTTCCTGAAGACGTGTCATGACGTGTTGGGAAAACATACGTCAGGCTGCTCGTGCTGGAAGGTTGGTACTGGAGGCCGCGGCTCAAGGCATCGCTATCCTCTGGTAAATTCGCACTGTCCCAAACGGTGAACATAGTACGATGGCTTATTGTGTCGTTGAACTGTGACTGTGATGTTGTATAACATTGAGGAATCCCTTGAAGTGACGGGGTGTGACGAGGAGTGTAGTTTATGATCGACGTTGTGTGATGTAGGTTAACGTTTCCTGAAGTCTTTTTGCGACGTTTAGGTAAACAAAATGGTAGTCGGTTTGCGTTCGACCGTTGGTTTAGGTTACCTTCATCACTACGCTCTTGCGAGTTTGATCCATTCCAAACAGTAAAAGCGGTATTTGTGCTTCTGATATCTATGGTCTCTGTAGTTCTATTTACTGGACGGTTTCTGCGTTTTTTTCTTAAATACCTTCTGACACAAAACAACAATAATAGTAACAATAGGCAGGCCACAAACAAAACTGGGATCAGTATTGGTACAAGAAGTGACGAGGTAAGTCCAGAATCGTTTTCGTCTGTTGGTTTGGGTAAATTGGGTTGTGTCGTAGGAGCTGCCGATTAAAAAAAAATATATGCTTGCTTTTAAAATTTTATTATATAATTCATAAAAATTTCTTTAATTCCAACTTTTTATTTTAATATAACAGTCCTAGACACATATTTAAGGTAAAATAATTAATGTATTATTTGGTGTCTTAAAACAACACTCTCAAAAAACGCCTGTTAGCTAATGATACCAGGCTACATTAAAATGTCGTGAAAACCAAGAGCCATATCTTTTTAATCAGAAACTTCAGAAAAATAATGTACTTTGTTATTATGAGTTAGTCGTAATATATTTTAAAAAATTATGTCAAGTTAAAGTTACCACTACTGTAAAACACTAGTTTCGTAATTTTTTTGTTAAATCAATAATTCAGAATTTTCCTCTGAAAGGATTTCACCATTTTGTGTTGCTTTTTTAAAAATTACTTAGCCACTCGGTCTACATTTAAAAAAGATGTTTATAGATACCACATGTTATTCAAACGAATCGTTCGTTTTTATTAAAAAAGAAATAGCAACATGTATTGGACCAATCGTCACTATTATTTCCCATCTATTAGTGTAATTCCTTATTTTAATTATAAAGTTGGAAAAGGTTTTTCTTCAACATAATTAGCCTACTTACTACGTGTCACCATGTTATGCACCATTTAGCTTGCTTTTCTTTCTGGATTTGCTTCCATTGTCTGTGCATCCAAAAACGAACTTGATGTGTGTGTGTTTTTTTTTTACGTTCCTAGCTTTCAGGCCTCATCCGCCGGGGGCTTGAACTGGTGACCTTTTGGTTTAGCAACCATGAGCTTTACCGGCTCAACCACGCCCACTTCTACTACCTAATGTACAAATAAAGTTTTCTAAATGATAAAAACAAAAGGAATAGAAAAACACCGTACCTATGAATTCAAGTTGACAATACTGGACCACAACATCCCGATCAGTTTAACACGTTAGATTTAGCATATCTGACTTCAGTTGCTTTACTTTTATACCAGAGTAGCCGTAGAAGCCGTTCCATATACAGTAGCCTTCGAAGTTGTTTTCTAATAGAAGTGTTGTTTGACTTAAATACATACATTTTAATTATTACAGCTGAGTCAATGTTTGTGTACAATTATTCTATGTTGTAAAGCCGTTAGATTTTAAGGCAAATTCACAATAAAATGACATCAGTGTCTACATAGTTGAGTCAATGTATGAGATAAATCCAGTGGTGTAGGCAGGGGGTGGGGGTTAGGGGGGTCATAACCTCCCCCCCCCCCCCCCAATAGACCCCTCGGTATGTATATAAAAAGTATGGGGGGGGCGCAAATCGAAAGTTTGAGGAGGGGGGGGGGGTGCAAATCGAAAGATTGAGGGAGGAGGGGTGCAAATCGAAAGTTTGTCCCCGGGTAGAAATTGGAACCCCCCCCCCCCCCTTGAGAAGATCCTGGCTACGCCACTGGATAAATCATAAATGAATACGTTGCCGAGTACTGTTTTTATTGCTAAATATGATAACCCTTATGAGTTCTTACTGGATCAATGTATATAAAAATAGTTATGGGGTGAAAGAGTTTGGTCATCACCAGAAATATTTTGACTGCTGTTTTGATTGAAGATAGTTTAAAAAATTAACCCTGAATGGTACTAGGAAATGTAAACCTAACGTAAGCTAGTGTTTAGTTATTGTCCCTAAAGGGCTCAAAAATATTTCGGTATATAAATATTAGGTTACTTTGTAGTTGTATTTGTATGTCATGGATAATTATTGATCCACGGTAAATAATGTAAAATGATATTGCAGTTTAACTATAAAAACATAATAATTAATCTCTTTTACATTTCAGACCATCTAATAAGTAATATTGTATTATAAATCAACTTTACCTGGATTATAAGACACGCCTATGTAGTTTTTCAACTGAGAATCACAGGTGAATATTTTTATTCCCGTACCATTAGCAGTTGTTAGCGTCCAACTAACATCATATTTAGAAAACATTAATTTTGTTGTACATTCAAATGGGTCTCCAGCCTTCACGGTGTAATTCATCGCGTCACAAATTCGGGCTGCTATAAAAACAGTGTGAGCAAAAATATAATACATCTATTTGAATGTTTCGCAATATATAATTTTTTTAATTAAAGCAACAGTCTCAAAACTTGTTGTCACCACTTTGCATTTATATATATACTAGCGTACCCGACCCCCGCGCGTTGCCGCGGGGATAGAAGAAAGTTTGACGAAATATATTAGAAGGATTTCCCCATAGGTTCGTAGACGCGTGACCTTCTTTTCTAAAAATCAGTTATTTAAATGTAAACAATCCCTGCGCTTGGATCATAAATAACCCTCCCGTGGCGCCGCCCTTGCAAAATTAAAAAAGATTATTTTGCAGAACCCTTCCCTGGAATGTTGTTATCAACTCCCCAAAGTTTGATGGCGATCAGATGAACGGTGAGAATCCGCAATCGACTTATATTTTTATATACCGTATATTGAGAAAAAAAAACAAATCGCGCCCTGCCGGGGCGCCACCCCTGCGAATTTGAATTTTTTTTTTCTCAGAAACCTCCCCAGAAATGTTCTCAACAACATCCCAACGTTTCACGGCGATGTGATAAGAGGTGTAGTAATGCATAAAAGACAAACAAACAAACAAACAAACATACATACATTGCTTTATATATATAGATAGATAGACTAGCGTACCCGGTCCACCCCCGCGCGTTGCCGCGGGGATAGAAGAAAGTTTGACGAAATATATTAGAAGGATTTCACCAACGTGTTATAAATTATATGTTCTTAGACGCGTGACCTTTTTTTTCTAAAAATCAGTTATTTAAATGTAAACAACGCCTGCGCTTGGATTATAAATATCAGGACACGGGTTTACCTACACTACCGCATGAAAACCTTGAGTGTACATTAATCACTCACCGAAATAATATGTTAGAACACACTTCGGCCCATGTGTCAGAGACGTAGAGGCCCGCTCTCAGGAGACCCCCCCCCCCCGATTACACTGCCGCATTGAAGCGGCGTACGACCCCTTGCTCCTTAAAATAGCATCCTGTTAACAATGATGCAGATTGCGTCATTCACTAAAGTGACACAAATGAACAGGATTTGTTATTTAACACGTGAAAAAAAAAATTGACGCGTTTTAAACATCATTGTGACTGATACAATATGTTAGCGTTAGTAATGGTCTAATCTTAGATGCTCGATTTTATATACCGTATATTGAGAAAAATCGGACCCTCCCGTGGCGCCGCCCTTGTGAAATTAAAAATAATTTTTTTACAGAACCCTTCCACAGAGTGGTATAATGAACTCCCTAAAGTCTCATGGCTATCGGATGAACGATGCCAAATTAAAATCGACTTTTATTTTTATATACCGTATATAGAAAAAAAAAACTCGCGCCCTGTCGTGGCACCACCCCTGCGAATTTGAATTTTTTTTTTCCGCAGAAACCTCCCCAGGAATATTCTCAACATGAGAGGTGTAGTAATGCATAAATGACAAACACACACACACAGACATACATTGCTTTATATATATATATATATATATATATATATATATATATATATATATATATATATATATATATATATATATATGTATATGTGTGTGTGTGTGTGTGTTTGTGTGTGTATGTGTGTGTGTTTGTGTATGTGTGTAGTGTATAGCGTTCCTTGCATAAATAAAAGATACCAAAAGCAATCAGTGTGTGTTTAAAATTAAGTCATTACATAAAAACGTACCCATGAAGCTTATAAGCCAAAGTAGGAAAACTTTGCACTTCATTTGGATAGTCTAGCAAGGTCTTCTTACATCAGGCAAACATCTGAAAGAAATAAAGATATTGGTGATGTTTTAATACATTAACAGTAACATATTTTTTCGTGGAACCCATTTTGTGAGACAACGAAATTAGGATTTTGACTGACAAAATCACCTGTAATAGTTTATTAAATTTTTACATAAGTGTTATAAAACATGACCACTAGATACATATATAAATAATAGTTGGTCTAATCTGCTAGTTCTCTGTAATTGTGTATAGAATTTAATATAATGTTTTTTTAAAGCTACTAGAAATAGAAAAAAAATACAATATAAACTAAAAATGTCACTATTAATTTTAAAAATATAAATGTTAAAAATATAAAATACATACATTTTTTTAAAGTTTTGAATATACATTACAATAAAAAGTTATGTTATACCTTACCATTGAATAAAATATTCGTTATATAAATAACATCCCACAAATCCACATATCTAAGTAGGCCTATCCCGTGAGAATTAAATAATTGTCTAACAAAAAATGATAACTTAAAAACTGTAACTGCACATCCGGATAGATCAGGCTTAAGGTAGCTTGTCTAAGTTCTAAACGTTAAATCATAAGACTTCAATTGCTCTATTTATAGAATCAAAGCGTATATCTTTCAAAGTTCAAACAGCCGTTAATCCTATTGAAATACCCGAGTTGGAAACTAGCTTGTTCGGTTAATACATGTGCTTGTATAATGCACCCGGTTATATTTAGATGTGTAATCGGTGTGTTTGTGTGTAAGGGCCCATCGTGTATGTGTGTGTGTAAGTATCAACAATAAAAATGTGTGGGTCCACACAGTGGCGTAGCGAGGTCGGGTGTCACCCAGTGCGGCACTTAATGGTGTCACCCCCCCCCCCCCTAGAGGCGTAGCGACCCTTCCCGGGGACAAACTTTCAAATTTTCGATTTGCACCCCCCCCCCGTCAAGTTTTCGATTTGCACCCCACCCCTCAAACTTTCGATTTGCACCCCCCACCTCAAGTTTTCGATTTGCACCCCCCCCCCTCAAACTTTCGATTTGCACCCCCTCAAGTTTATATATTTTGCTATTTTTTGCCTTGGTGTCATCCCCCCTAAATGGTGTCACCCGGTGCGGTCCGCCCCCCGCCCCCCCCCCCTCGCTACGCCCCTGGGTCCACAATACAACTTGTTTTCTTACCGTATGGATCAGGTGGCAACCAGCTGAGTTATTCTAAAGGGGAATCACCGCCTAGCTCTTGTTCCTGGTCCACCAGTTTGTGTTACCTGTAGTCTATTGCGTCAGCTTGTTAAACAAACCAGTCCAACGTTTGCACAAGTCGAGGGTTCTTTCAAAGTGAATTAATAGCACAAAACACACATACACACAAACACACACACACACACACACATATATATATATATATATATATATATATATATATATATATATATATATATATACATAAAAATATATTTATATATATACATATATATGTATATATATATATATATATATATATATATATATATGTATATGTATATATATATATATATATATATATATATATATATATATATATATATATATATATATATTTATTTATTTATTTATTTATTAATTTATTTATTTATGGGTTCTGTGTAACTGCAGTTCTAAAAAAACAACTTCTGCTTAAAAAAGGTAACTAAAAACTAAGTTGCTGTACTTAAAATGACGTTTATTGACAAAGCAAAGACATTCAGTTTTAGCTATTGATAATAAAAATAAAAAAAAAACTATATATTTTTTTCTTTCTGGGCACTTGTTTTTTTTAATCAATACAATATTATTCAAAACATCGACAAAGATGTTATTACATTATAAAAAGTATTGACAGTAAAAATTAATCTTTTCAATTGTTATGGTGGTTATTATTTTCTTTTGACATTTCTTCTGAAACTTTATATTATTTTGTACTTTATTGTCATGAAGTCTTTATTTTAAAAATACAATGTGTTAACTAAATACTAGCATAGAATAAATAATAAAACATCTATAAAACATTTATAATAGTTATCTTTAAAATGCACTGAAAAATAAAAGAAAAACTAATTTGCTTTCTTTATTAAAAGTATTAAAGAAAGCATTATAGGCAGAAAAATGTTAGTGTTCGAGTTGTTAATCTTTTTCTCTAGTAATTGATTGGAACAGTTATAAACATTTTATTATTTTTTAAATAATCAATGATACTGCTAATTTCTTATTTTAAAGTGAAACGTTTCAACATGTTATAGGCCACATAGTTTGTTGAATCTGATTTCAGTCTGCTTTTCGTTTTTTTTTTAAATATTTGTTTCCATATCCTTTGTTATTCCTCGAGCATACTATTATTACATTTTGTGTAATTTTTTTTTTGCATCAACACTAAATTAGTTTAAAATTAAAAAAAAAATAGACATGATTGGAAAAGACAATAAAACAGTTGCGAAATCTGAACATTTTGTGATCTATTTTACACGTTCATGAAAGAAAAGCAAACGACAAATAGTTTATATTGTTGCGTTGTTATAACTATACTTGTTGCTATTAATGACACGATATTGTTTATGTATGTTAATAGTATGCTATGAGTTTAGGGTGCTTTATTATCTAATTTTAGAAACCATTTCTGTTGCCACATGAAATGTTCAAATATATGTACAGTTATCAACAACGTCTGTTTTAATTTATATAGTTTATTACATTAGAGAGGTACAGTTTGATACTCTTTTATACATGCTGTGTTTATATGTAGTAAACATGAATCTATCAATGACTGACAATGAGAAAGATAAATAAAACTACTCAGTAATAAACAATTACTTCTCTCGTTAATTCAGTCAGCAAATTATAAATCAATTAACCTAATATAGAATCGGACAATTTAAAATGTAAGGAAGAATAACAGTTTCCTAGTATTATAATCATATCATAAATATTATTTCTCCATGAATTGATTTCGTCAATTCGTTTTCTGAAATTTTTATTTTTTCAACTCACTTTCCGGGCTGAATTTCACAGTAACTTTTTCAAAACTCTATTCGTTATGAGTGACAATCAAAACGAATAAGCATTAGAAGATTTTTTGGAGATATGGTTGTAATATACGTTTGTTTAACTATCTGTTGCGTGTTTTATTGTGGGGGAGCGTCTGTTGATGACGCTGCGTGGTATGGAGGGGGGTTGGTGGGAAAGAGACTTGTATAGGACGGTGGATCCAGGCTTGTTGGGTTCAGTTCCATTATCTGATCTGTCTGGTACACGACTGAAATTTGCTCAATAGTAAAAACTGAGTTCGTTCGCTGTGGATTGAAACTTCGCTGTGACCTTATGTAGCGTGTTGTGTCGTTTTCTTGTGACGTGTTAAATAGAGGGTTGTTGTGTCGTGCCGTCGTATGACGAGGAGAGGAATCTATTGGTGTCGTTGTATGTCGTTGGTTTTCGTTTTCCGATGGCGCTGCGTTGTCTATAGGGAAACGAAATTGTATACTTCGTGAGTTGGACCGTTCGTTTAGATGACTTTGGTTTATGTCACTTGCATTACTTTCTTATTGCGAGTTTGAATTTTGCGAAACAGTTGACACAGTATTGTTTTCACTGAGGTCTGCAGTCTCTGTGGTCCTATTTACTGCACGGTTTCTGCGTTTTTGCCTTGAATAAAGAATGAAGCACGTCAGTGAAAAACACGTCAACAATATCAATACGCCGCCGCCAAAAAGACTGAGTGGAGTAATCGGACCTGAAATATCGGTCTCAAAACTGTTGCCATTTTCTGGTTTCGGTGTCGTGGGCTGTATCGTGGGTTGTATTGTGGTCGCTATGAAAAACAAATGATGCGTTATTTTATTATTTCAAAAATTATTCTTAATAAATCATTTTCTGAAGTACTTTTTCTGTTACAAAAACTTGCCAACTGACTCTATTAAAGCTAGCAAAAAAAAAGGATCATTAAGTATATTATCAACATATTTTTTTTAAATATTTTTTTTCATGATTGCCGCCGTTGCCCCACAGGAAACATTTTTTCGAAAGAGTTCCCGATGCTTGCAACATTTTTTATCTAAAGTACCCTAAATTAAAAACACATGAGTCATGTTTTACAATAAAGGCTTATTACATAAGAATTGACTTTTCTTTCGTTTTTTCTTTACAAACAACCAGAAAAAAAACATACCTATGAATTTAAATTCACAACAACTGATCACATCATCCTGATTATTTAAACACGTAAGGTTTAAGATATCAGGGTTTAAATGCTTTACTTTTAAACCGGACATGAAGTAATAGCGGTTCCACGGGTTATCATTCCACCACACACAGTAAGCTTCAAAGTTGTTCTCTAAATAAAAGAATAATTTAACATTATATATATATATATATATATATATATATATATATATATATATATATATATATATATATATATATATATATGTATGTGTATGTATGTATGTATGTATGTATGTATGTATGTATGTATGTATGTATGTATGTATGTATGTATGTATGTATGTATGTATGTATGTATGTATGTATGTATGTATGTATGTATGTATGTATGTATGTATGTATGTATGTATGTATGTATGTATGTATGTATGTATGTATGTATGTATGTATGTATGTATGTATGTATGTATGTATGTATGTATGTATGTATGTATGTATGTATGTATGTATGTATGTATGTATGTATGTATGTATGTATGTATGTATGTATGTATGTATGTATGTATGTATGTATGTATGTATGTATGTATGTATGTATGTATGTATGTATGTATGTATGTATGTATGTATACAATGTATATATATATATATATATATATATATATATATATATATATATATACATTGTATACATACATACATACATATATAGATATATATAGGGACCTATATATATATATATATATATATATATATACATATATACATAGATTTATTTATTTTTTGTTGCAGTTTGTATGAAATTTTTTGATCTACTAAATCAATTAGTTTTTAACGCCGACTTTCAATAAGATGATTATCCATCTTTGTCTACATTGTTATTTTAAGGTATGATGCAAATCATTATTCATACATCAAAACATTGAACTCACACTTAAGAACGTATCGATGCTCATTAAAATTTTGCCGAATTGAAATTTAAAAAAAAAAAACCCTCAAATGTACTGTTTTGTTGGCTGTGAGTGGAAAAAAATATTAGCCATCTAAACAGAAAACGTGTTCGGAATGCTAAATCTGTACAGAGATAATAATTGGGGTGAATGTTGTTATGGAGTGCATGATTATGTTGTTAAAATATTTTGCAATATGAGCTTAAACTAAATATGCTATGAAAAGGGTGTGCGGACCTTTGACCACAGGTGCTTTGACCATAGGCTTTTGAAAATTTTAAAGTAGAAAAAGTTTCACTTCCGGTTATCGGAAATCGCTCAAAAGTTCTTACGGATCTGCGATTTTGTTACCTAGCTGTAACGGTACTCAAGTTATCGTGTTTACAGACTACACACACACAGACAGACACACATACACACACACAGACACACGGGCAAGATTGCAAAACTATATTTTCCGACTCAGTGAGGTGTAAAACGTCGAGATTTGCAAAAATCTCTATTTTTTGTTTTTTGCACGATTACAAGACTTTCTCTATAGGCTACTTCGTATATACGAGAAAGTAAAAAACAACAGAAATACCATTGAACGACCGTATTTTTTTAATGTTATCATTTAAGTCTCTTAATCAGTCTGTTTAATTAATATAGTGTTGTGTTGACAAATGATGCATATAATTTTGTTTTTCTAATCGGTATTGGTAGCCCCTGTTATTCTAAATGTGTCAGATTTTTAGCTATTTAGTCATTTCTTTGCTCAGTCACTTATATCGTTTAACATTGCGTTTTGACCACTAACTATTTTATAAAATATTTTATTTTCTTAAACAAGTAGGCCTTAACATTAACTCACGTGTAATGGGTACCGACAAATAATGTCTAGTTAATGGCTATAGTTACATATAGTTGTATATGTAATTACCAATGCAAAATGATGTTGCAATTTTCTATTTAAAAACACAATACTGATTTTTTTAAATAATTAGACAAACAAACATAAAACATATCATTACACAAACAAATCAAAATTACCTGGATTATAATATACATAGTTTTGCAATGTATCATCGCACATGAATATTTTTATTTTTGTTCCATCAGCTGTTGTCAAACTCCATCGAACATTGAAATCAGAAAACGTTATTTCTGTCTTACATTCAAATGGGTCTCCAGCTTTTACAGTGTAACTCAGTGCATCACAAACATTTTCTATTTAGAATATATTGAGAGAAAAAAGCATGAGGTTGAATTGGATTTTTTCAAACATTTACATCAAAGCTACAGCTTACGTGTTATCACTATACATACATGCATATATATATATATATATATAAATATATATATATATATATATATATATATATATATATATATATATATATATATACATATATATATATACATACATATATATATATATATATATATATATATATATATATATATATATATATATATATATATATATACTTTTAAAAAAGAATATCTAGGTAAATGTGTGTTAAAATTAAGTAATTAAGTCATGGCATAAAAAGGAGTAGGCCTACCCAGGCAACTGACAAGACAAAGTAAAACAAACTTAAGATCCATACGTCTTGAGGCTAGACACCACAGATCAGGTTAAAATCTGGAGGAGGTAAAGAATTGAATTCTGTATGTTAAAACATTTTAGACATTCAAACGTGAACATGAAATTTTAGATTGATACGTCATAAAATCATCTCTATTTGTTTCATGGAACCTTTACTTAATAGAAAACTACAATGTTTTAATCAGATAATCTTAAGTAGACCAAGCCTACTATTATCTAGTATTTGTTCATTAAATTACAAATTATTGTTGTGTTGTATATGTTAATCAGAAAAAAACAATCATTTTAAACAAAAATATAAAACATACAGATCAGTCGTAAATAACTTAAAATATGCGTAATAAAATTTCTTATCGCATCTACATTTTATTTGTGTTGTATATTTATATATACATAAAAAACCACTTCAATGAAGACAATGGTTTCCGGCCTATTTTGATCTCAATTCTAAACATCTGTATTTGTCATACAATTATTTTTACGTCAGTATCGGTGCTTTCTTTATTTAGTTCATTGACGTTTCTCTGTGCCTGGTTTAATCATTTTGTATCCCTGGAGCTTTCTGTAGTAGAATATGTCTGGCTTTCGTCTCGATTTTGTTTTACTGTTTTTTATTTAATATATGGGTCGATGATTTCTCACATGAAATTAAGCTAAAGAAAAACAAAATGCGCAGAGTTTCTTCTTGGGCATCTCTTCCGCCCCCCCCCCCCGAAGAAAATCTACCGCCCTTCCCGAACGAAATTAAATTTATATAGAAAATATATACTTTTAACAGTGTCCGACACCCCGAAGAAAGTCTACCGCCCCCCCCCCCCCCGAAAATTTCAAGTGCCCCCCCCCCCCCACGGAGAAAAAAGTCTGGAAGAGACACTAAAAACGCAAAGTCAAAAACAAAGTATTTGCTGGAAAACAAAACTACAGTCCTTACTATCTACTTCTTCAATTAATAAAATTAACTTAGTCGTTCGTTCTATAAACTATTATAAAGTATGATTTCAACTAAAGAATCAATTCTATTGTTAATTTTATAGCTGCTTCGTCCCAGGTATCTGTTCATGTTTTAGTAAGAATATAATAAAAAAAATGTAATTTAATCATGATTAAAATCTTACTTTGATAGTAGTTTACTTGGCATCCAGTAATGAAATAGCAACGGGCATTCCATGGAATTGTTTCAATAATTGTTATTAAATTTCATGTGATACTCGGTGAAAAAGTATTATCTAATTCATTTTCACAAGTACATGGGTCTCCTTCTTTTCCATAATATATTCCAGCCGGACAATTAAGTACTGAAAAATTAAAGTTTCAACTAAATAACCATATATATATATATATATATATATATATATATATATATATATATATATATACATATTATAACATTTCAACAACTGCTAAGTCAAAACAAAAAAAGTGTGACTGCGATTTTATACACATCTAAATACAAATTTAAATTAGGAGTCCACTTGAGCATAAAGTTTCTGTCCTTGATAAAGAATCTGTGTTTATTGTATAACTTTGAAGTATAAGAATTATTATTATAACATTTACAGCTAAATAGCCAGATATAAAAAATCTGTTCTTCTTTTCTGTTACTTTGTTTAAGATGGTGAATGATTGAAAGATTAAAATCATTACAAGTATTTCCAGTAACAAAGAAATAATTAAAATAAAAAAAATGAAATTATTGCAACGTTGGATTTAAAAAATTTAATCAATTAATGTTTTTTTCAAACAAAATGTAAACGGGACATTTGTTTAGTGAATTTGACACAAGTGTACACAATTTTACAAACTGACAAAATTAACGAGATTACAAAACACAAACTCATTAGACTTACCTTTAATATAATAGGAGCAGAAGAAATTGTTATGCCTCTAATTATACAGCCTTATTGTAAAAAAATACCTCTAATCCCTTTAATTTATTAAAAAAAAGGGTTTTTAATAATTAATTATGTAACTCATATAACAAGACAATTTCGCTAAACATGCTCAGTTTTGAAAACTGGCGCTTGTAAAAGTATTTAACATTAAATACAATTTATTAATCTATGTCAGCTTGTTATGTTTTGATTGGGATGTCTACTTTTAGTTTTTTTTTATATGAAAGCAAACAAAACTAAAAATCAACTATTATTACCGTATTTAATTTTCAACTGTGTCTTTTACCTGCTAGACTAAGGAGCACGCATGAAATTAATTATTACATACTTCACTAAATTAATTTTTAAAATACATTTAAGACAAATCAATTTTAAGCATTGTTTGAGGCACCGATTTTAGCATGAATATGAATAAATCCTACATTAAATCTGAATGTAATAAATTATTTTTTGATCCAGCATATAAATGACTTACGTATACGTTGCTTTGCTGTATAAAACTGCCTTGATGGTGACCACGTTTTAAAACATCAATACCGTTTACGTCAGAAGATTTAAGTACACCTGTGACACATGGCTGGCAGTCACGGGTCAGTGAAACTACCGGGGTCATATGTAATGAGGTAATCAATAATCCTTACAACGTGTAAGCTAGTCTAATAACATAACAGGGAAATTAATAATATATTGTTATGTGTTTGTAGTTTCTTAAAATGTAATATCTTGGTTATACTGGATATTATGTATGGTTATGTTTTTAATTATTTTTGCATTTGAATTATTCAAACACCTCTACGTGTATAACAAAGATTAAGTAAGTAATCAGTAAATGGGACGGTGTGGTCTAGGGATAGAGAGCTAGACTGCTAATCCGAAAGTCTTGAGTTCTAATCCGGGTTAAAATCATTAGAACATCCAAGAGTCCGCCCATCTCTACTAAGGCACGTTGGGGTCAAAGAAAGAGGTGAACTCTACTTCACGTGCACCGTAGACCGTCAGGTTTTAAAGGTAAATTAAAAACGTTGCAGTAAATCACTGGTTTGAGCCATATCGTTTTAAAGCAAATTATATTCCGAAAACAAGTTTGGCGAAACAAAAAAATAATACATGTTCAATGTATACATGTATACATCACAGACTTTGCCAACAGAAAAAAATAATTATAAACCAACGTTTTTTTTTTATAAATCCCACTCTATTAACATTATTCAAACAACAAAAGTCAAACACAGTAGGATGTTTTATCATAAAAAATTAGACTAATTATAGAAATATGCGGTCTTGCAAATTATTATTAAAAAGAAAATAACATTAGAAGGCTTTTTGGAATATAAACGTAGATAATTCAAGATTCTATTTATAAAGGCCTAAACATTTATTAATAGCTTAATAGTTAAATTGTGTGGTGAAAATAATAAGAACAGAATAGCTGAAAGAGGCATGTTGCGATGTATCCGTTTAGAAGGTCATGAAATATTATTTTTTTAGTTCTGTTTGGAAATATATATTCAGCTTCAGATAGTTTTATATATATATATATATATATATATATATATATATATATATATATATATATATATATATAAACGCTCTAATATAAAAGTATCAAAAAGACTATTGGATCAAATGTTGAATTAGAAAAACGGAAGTAATTTTACTTTTTCATAGAAATGTCTAATTTCTAAAGACAACAAACTATGAACAACAAAGTAAGCGAAGCAATGTCTTTGGAAGAAAATAAGTTTATTTGTGGCGAGAAACTAAGACTACGATTTAATTCTTTGTCGTTTCTACGTCTTATAAGTAAGAAGGGGTTGTTTTACAAAATCTTTTTTGTAGAGAAGATTCTAAATATAATGTTGCGGATTAATAATGGGGATGTTAAAATGAGGGGTTTTAACATTTAAAGCTGGACTGCTGTGTAGTGTGTGGGTATCTGGCTAAATAAAAAAATTATATATATATATATATATTGTTATCTGGCTAAATAAAATATTAATTTAATATATATATATATATATATATATATATATATATATATATATATATATATGATATGTCAACTACATAAAAGTTTATGAAAAATAATATACATAAAAAATCAATTGTAACAATAAGCTTTTAAATGCACTGTCCGCTTGACAATCAATTAAAGTAAATTTGCTTTTCAGTTTTTCTTCTATAAAATCACAAAATAAATCATTTAATATGGCAAATTTAATTTTTAAATTTGTAAATAATTATTTTTTTTCCTTAGTAAAGGTGTAAATGGTATTCCTGTTTTTCTTTTTCTTTATTATAAATAATATTACAAGTATAATTCTTTTAAAGTATACGTTGTCAATATGTTTTGCGCAAAAAATTAACAAAGCAATATTTGTGATTGTCAAAAGACATGTAATATGGTTGCACATTCTGACATACCCTTCTCTTTTTTACTTTCTCTTATAGACGAAGTATATAGAAAGTCTTGTAATCGTGCAAAAAAAATCGAGATTTTTGCAAATCTCGACGTTTTAGGGCTCCCGGAGTCGGAAAAACATTGTTTTGCAGTCTTGTCCGTATGTCTGTGTGTCTGTGTGTCTGTGTGTGTGTGTGTGTGTGTAAACACGATAACTTGAGTACCGTTACAAGTAGATTGATGAAATTTCATCTATTAGTATTAAATTAAAATCGTAGATCTGTAAAAAGTCTATAACTCGAATACTATTTCAGATAAATAAATGAAATTTCACAAGTCAGTAAAATATCTAATTCTCCGTCTTCTGTCAAATTTTGAGTAATTTCCGTTGACCGGAAGTAGTAATTTTCGCTATTTCCGATTTCTCAAAAAGCATGTGAATTTATAAAGTACTAATAATATTCCGCACTATTATGCACATTTTATTAGGCGTTCACTTAAGTATTTAAAATGGATTAAAAAACATGTCTTCATCCCCAGTTGCCATCCCCAATTGTTTTATATAAGAATATTCGAGAAAGTTTAGGGGAGATCACTCCCGGTTTATTTACATTTTAATGTACGGAAAGCTAAGTACACACATTATTAATGGTGCGTTGTTATGACAATATCTCTAACTGTATTCGGTATGGCTTTGTATATTTATATTAATAGTATAATATTAGTTTACGTTGCTGTAATAGCTATTTTTAGAAACCATTTTAGTTGGTACAAAAAATGCTCAAAAGTATGTAGAAATAACACATTCTGAGGTATACGACATTGTTTATTACATAATACATGTCTAATTTTTTAATATAGTAAGCATGTTATGTTTATGCGTATCAAACATTGATCTATTAAACAATAATGAGAAGTGACACACACACAAAATCGGACAATGATACAGAGAAATACAATTTACCAAAAATAAAACTACATCTCTTCTTATTTCAGTGACCAAGTAATTCATCTGTAAAAATAAGGTATATAACTATTAACCTAACATAGAATCGAAAACTTAAAAAAAAAGCACCAGATCAATGTACTTAAGTTGTCAAGACGAAAAACAACAACACGTGTTTCAGTATTTTCACAGCATGTGGTTCAAACACATGTGCTTGTGCGTTAGTTAATAAACAGAAATAACATGAATCCATCATTGGAAGATTGTACAGCCGGTTTTGATATAAAATAGTAGAAAATATGTTTGAGTACACGGGAATAGTTCCGTCATGCATTCGTCTATAGTGACTTTATGGTGGTTGTAGTGTTACTACTAAACACTGCATTCATCCCAGCTTATAAAGCCCACATTATCTCACTACAGTCAGTGAGTGATCTCCAAGTCATTTTCTTAAAGTCTTTGTTTTGGCTAAATACACAGGGTTGATTTTCACTATAAGACTTGTTTTTTTTTTTTCAAAATTATGGGGTTATTATTTACGATACTTGGATGAAAGTGTTTGAAGGTATAGGTAATTATTTCTTATATACAGATGTAGTTGAATGATATGGTGGTGCGATTGAATGTTAGGTGTTGTATTGTGGGGGAGCGTCTGATGACGCTGCGTGGGATGGTGGGGGGTTGGTGGGAAAGAGGCTTGTGTAGGGCGGTGGATCAAAGATCGGTGTGTTTAGTTCATGTGTGGCATGCGTCTGGTTCAAGGGTGACGATTGAGCAATAGAAAAAACGGAGGTAGTTCTCTGTAAAATTGTGTGACTTGGGTTTAAATTTCGCTGTGACATTAACTGGTTTGGAATGACTTTTCGCGTCGATGCTATTTGGTTTTGAGTGTAGTGTTCATATGATGTATGACATAGAGGGATAGCTTGTAAGGACGTTGATGTCGGTGTGTGGCGTAGAGTGTCGTCTTGGCGTGGCGTTGTATGAGCTAGGTTTACGTTTCGGGTTGATGTTGCCCGATGTACAGGAAATTGAAATGTTAAGCTGCTTGAGTTAAAATTTTGGTTCATATGACTTTGGTTAATGCTGCTTACAACACAATTATCTTGCGAGTTAGAATTTTGCATAACAGTAAACATCGTATTACTTTCACTAACGCCTATTGCCTCTGTAGTTCTATTTGCTGATCGGTTCCTGCATTTTTTTCTTGAACAACAGCAACAGCATATTATCATTCCCAGTAAAAAAGTAAAGTTTCCCTTTCAAACCTGACGGTCTATGGGGCAAGTGAAGTAGAGTTCACTTGTTTCTGTGACCTCGGCATATGAAGAGATAGTGTGGTCAGCACTATGCCCAGCCGCCTTTACTTTCCCTAACATGAGTTAGGTACCCATCAGAGTTGGGTGGACTCAGGGACGGTCTACTGACTTGAACCCGGATTCGAACTCGAGACTAACGGGTTAGCAGTCCAGCTCTCTACCGCTAGACCACTCCGTCCCATATCATTCCCAGTACGATGGTGATAAAAATAAGAGGTCCAATCAGTGGTCCCAGAATTCGCATGTTGTTCTTGAAAATATTCTCTTCTTTTGGTTTAGGTAGTGTTGGCGCTAAAGGAAAAAATTAATATCTTTCTGTAATACATAATTATTTTTCTTAAAACACGAAATTTATAATTATTAAATTAAAACAAAAATCAACTGCGTTTGTTAAATTTAATGTGTTGGGGCATATGCAGTTTCTTTCCGGTATCTCTTAGGGTGTGGCTATGCCCCCCCCCTCCCCATCCTTCCTCCATACAGTGCACAGTTCCCTTTGGCGATATAGGTAACAGTATATACTTTAAATTTAAAATATATTGTATTACTTTAGCTAGTGTCTTCCGAGCCCCTTCAAGTATTTAAATAAGCCTCCCCCTAATATTTTAAGTGTCCCCCTCCCCGTCAAATCGTTTGAAATAAATATTAATTTTATAGATTTACACTCATTTCTACTTGGCAAGAAATCTCTCGATGACAAAGGATATTGTATTACGTGTTCGCAGTGTGAATGAATAATTAAAAGCCTTAACTTATAGTATGTTCCTCCAACTAGGTCGCTTATAAAATCACAAACTTTTATTTCCAATTAATTACAATATTTTACTTTTTACAAAAAAATATTTTTGCTTTTATCGGATACTGTTTTATGAGTATATAGGCACAGATTAAGGGAGTTAAAGTTTCGTTTAATTTGTTTTATTAATTACTTGGCTGTACGACCTACATTGCATACATACAATTAGACCTACATTTTTAAAGAATAGATTAGATTCATTGGAAAAATCAAGACTATTAGCTGTCATCTAGGGGTCGGCGTGGTTGGCTCGTTTAAGCTCATGGTTGCAAAACCGAAAAGTTTCGAGTTCGAACTTTCGAGAAGATGAGGCTCGACAGCTGGTACAAGAATGGTACAAGGAAATGTAAACCTAACGTAAGCTAGTGTTTAGTTATTGTCCCTAAAAGGCTCAAAAATGTTTCGGTATATAAATATTAGGTGACTTCTAGTTGTATTTGTATGTCATGGATAATTATTGATCCACAGTACATAATGTAAAACGATATTGCAATTTAGCTATAAAAACACAAAAATTGATCTTTTTGATTTTCAGAACGTCTAATAAGTAATATTGTATTATAAACAGATCAACTTTACCTGGATTATAAGATACGTCTATGTAGTTTTTCAACTGAGAATCATAGGTGAATATTTTTATTGCTGTTCCATTAGATGCTGTTAGAGTCCAAATAACATCGTATTTAGAAAACATTATTTCAGTTTTACATTCAAATTTGTCTCCAGCCTTCACGGTGTAATTTATCGCTTCACAAATTCGGGTAACTATAAAAATATGGTGAGGAAAAGATAAAGACTTTAATCTGGATTTTTCGCAATAAGTCTCAAAACTTGTTATCTCATTATATATATATATATATATATATATATATATATATATATATATATATATATATATATATATATATATATATATATATATATATGTGTGTGTGTGTGTGTATGTATATGTGTGTGTGTGTAGCATTCG